>NW_017309337.1:75460-75766 GCF_000935625.1 Nanorana parkeri
CACACCAGATCCTTTGAGACCACCATGAGGAAAGAATTCCTAAAACTACAACAACTCACCTTTGACAAAAACTTACAATGGTGGGATATCACATACCTCCATCAATACCTAGATCTTAAAATCACACCCAGAGGCCTCAGGATTAAAAAACGATGCAAGTTTTTAGACGACGATTTAAAAAAACAGTGGGACTGGGTAGCTGAGTTTGGGACAGCCAAATGGATCAAACTCATAATAGAACAACGGGAAAGAAAATTAACTAAATTATCCACCCAAATAGAAGAACTCCACAAAAATATGATCAAC
>NW_017309338.1:0-516 GCF_000935625.1 Nanorana parkeri
GGGATACTCTGGGAAGCCCATAAGGCAACGATAAGGGGGAAGTTTATTGCTCAAGGTGCACGTAAAAAAAAAGAACACACCCGCAAAATCATGGAACTGACGCACAAGATAACCACTTTAGAAAGGGTACACAAATTATCCCTGGCAGAAGATCTTCTTAGGGAGCTAGGTGAAGCACGTGAAGAACTACGTAGGGCGTTGCAAGCCAACTACACTAGATCTGTGAATTATCTGTCTCAACAGACTTATGAGTTTGGGAATAAACCAGGCAGGCGACTGGCACGCATGCTTCGAGTTCGCCAAAATGCAGGTTTTATCCCCAGACTCAAGACTGTGACCGACTCTCTTACGTACTCCACGAAGGAGATGGCCCAAATTTTTAGGGAATTTTACTCTAAATTATATAGTGTAAGACCTAACCCCTCCAAACAATTAAAAAAACGACACGACACCCTAATACAAAGATACCTGGCTACCCTTCCCCTACCCAAGATCGATCAGACCACAATGTTGTCC
>NW_017309338.1:2464-3382 GCF_000935625.1 Nanorana parkeri
TACACGATTTATTCCCCGGTGCATAATATGTATGCCCGCATAGACTATATATTTTTGGAGCACAGACATTTAGACTTGCTTAGGGAAGCTAATATACACACGGCCACAATTTCAGATCACGCCCCCATATCCATCCACCTAGAGAGACCGGGAGAGATTAGATCTCCGTATAGGTGGAGACTCAATGAACAGCTACTGGCTGATCCAAATGTTGAGTCAGCTATCAAAGAAGATCTTAATCTCTATTTTAGGGAAAACTACACTGAGTCTATCTCTCCAGGGATACTCTGGGAAGCCCATAAGGCAACGATAAGGGGGAAGTTTATTGAGAAGATCTTCTTAGGGAGCTAGGTGAAGCACGTGAAGAACTACGTAGGGCGTTGCAAGCCAACTACACTAGATCTGTGAATTATCTGTCTCAACAGACTTATGAGTTTGGGAATAAACCAGGCAGGCGACTGGCACGCATGCTCCGAGTTCGCCAAAATGCAGGTTTTATCCCCAGACTCAAGACTGTGACCGACTCTCTTACGTACTCCACGAAGGAGATGGCCCAAATTTTTTGGGAATTTTACTCTAAATTATATAGTGTAAGACCTAACCCCTCCAAACAATTAAAAAAACGACACGACACCCTAATACAAAGATACCTGGCTACTCTTCCCCTACCCAAGATCGATCAGACCACAATGTTGTCCTTGGAGGCTCCAATAACTGAACAAGAACTTTTGGAGGCTATAATGACAACTCCAATGGGGAAAAGCCCCGGCCCAGACGGGTTTTCGTTAAAGTATTACAAAACTTTTCAAACCACCCTTTTACCGTACCTATGTACATATCTAAACACTTTCCCCACTGGTAGACCTCCTGACCCTGTCACATTACATGCTCACATCTCTGTCCTCCCTAAACCCGGTA
>NW_017309338.1:6156-28508 GCF_000935625.1 Nanorana parkeri
GATACAGCCAAGTATCCCTCGGAAACGCGCGTTTTTCATGCGGTTTTTTTCCCCGCGAATCGCGGTAAAAAAACGCGGGGAAAAACGTGCATATTCAATCCGCCTAGGTGTGAACCCAGCCTAATAGCGGTCATCAGCGGCTTGTGAGCCGCTGATGACAGCTATTATTTTGAAGGGGACAGTCTGCTGAACAGTTCTGCTATAAGCTTATGGTCGCTAAATCGACCATGAGCTTATAGCAGAACTGTAAATGCCACTGACGTAAGGCATACTGAGCTGGCCAGCCGGGAACACTTTTGTTCCGCCTTATGCCTTACGTCGGTGGCAGCGAAAGGGTTAAGAGGAAAAAAAAATTCATTTTTTTTTTGGAAATGTCAGTTTTTCTGCAGCAGGTTCTATACATCCTACAGATCCCCCACTTCACAGGCAGGTTATGATATTTGAAGGCATGATATTTGAAGGAATTTTTCATTATTTTTTTTACCCTTTAAGTGATGTAAAATCACTGCTCCTTTAAAAACTGTATTTTTTTGGCATTGATTCCTGTCCCCCAGGGCGGTACCCGGACACCCATACACCATTTAGCGCCAATAACTTGCATATAAGCCCTCCTAAAGGGGACATTCATTTTCGAGTGTTCGACCCCCCCAACTTGCATTGAGTTTTTCGGCCGTTCGAATACGACCCGTGTATCTTTTTTATCAATGCCATCGTTAACCGATGCACCTGAAGGGAAGGATAAGTGATGTATGAGGCTGAACTTACCAGGTTCTTTAGGGACGATACCGAAAGAGGACACTCTTAGATTATGATATGGTGGGAAATCGAATGGACCTGCCATGCGACCGAAAAGCACTTCTTTTTGCACTTTTTTAGCAATCACCTCTTCCATTTGAACAGCTGATTTCAAGTTGTCCGACATGGTAGGTTCATCCGAAGGTTTAAAGGGTATCCAGAAGCCAATGCCTAATCCATCCTGAAGGATTAGAGCTTCTCTATTGAGAGGATAGTGATTTAACCATGAAACTATCTTTTGGACGTTCAGTGGAGATCTCTGCCTTAGAAAAGTCAGATTTGTTGTTTTGTCTATGTGATTGCTTGTCTTTCCGAAAGCAGCGAACTGCTGGATGTGCTCCGCCACAAATGGCGCATTCATGTTTAAAGTGGCAGGCATTGTACCACTTACAGTGACTTTCATTGAACATCCAGCAGACGCCTTTCTTAGCAACTGGCGACGTTCCGGCGAGAGCGCCGGCAGTGGACTGAAAGGGAGAGGAAGTAGGTCAATGTGGGCACATAAAGAGTATCCATAGTATCATGGCAATCAAAACGGAGATCGCTACGCAAGGCCATTTTTTTGTCTGAATTGTGTGTCATAATTGAACCAACATTGTCCTCCATATACTTTGTAGGCTCCCCAAATTAAATCGAGGTAACAAAATAACGATGGGCTTAAATGAGCAAATGTTTCACATAGAACTCCGGCATAAGTGCAGAAGCCTTGTAGCCAGTTCCCAAATGTACGAGGTAGCTGTTTACATTTTTCTTGCTGGGCATTAATATCAAAACGCTTGGGTTTATCAATTGTTTCTCTATCAGGAGGAATGAGTGTGAGTAAGTCAATGAATTTGCGTTTCCATATTTTATCCCTGGTGTCATTGGATAATGCGTCCCAACAGGTGAGACAGCCCATAACGGGGCCTGTTGACAAAGCGCTGTACAGGAAGTGTATCAGCAGATTTACCCCAAATAAGATTACAATCATACTCACTGATAGGGGGAAGTGGGCGTGAATCGTGAGGATGACAGAATGTGTCTGAGTTGAGATCCGGATGACTTGCAGCATGGTGGGATGGCTGGTGATTGAAGTCAGACGAAACTGGCAAATGCTCAGGGCATCCAATGGACGTAGTCAACTGCTGGTCAGATGATGGGACCGGTATTGTAGCGGGCGTCAGCCTACATGGCGATATATGTTGTGAGCGTGTTTGCAGCTTATGATCCATCTGGTTAGCAACAGAAGAGCCATTAGCAGGGAGATGGTTATGCTTACTATTGGGGGGCTTTGGGGAAATATTAGGGGTCTAAACAGACGGGTGACATTTCCCTTTTGAAATAGAAAAAGAGATTGAGGACACAGAGTCCTCCACCCATACAGGGGGGGAGAGAAGCGGGGATCCGAGGAGGAGCTGGAGCCTGTGCCGCTCCTCTTCTCCCTGCCGAGCCGCGGCTGTGTTGGCCGCCTGGTGCCCCTGTTGCCAATGGCGCCCTGTGCTCGCCATGGCAGCAGGCATGGAGCCAGGCCGGCGCTGGCTGCGCCCCCTTTCAGCTGCGCCTGCGATTAGACGGTAGGTATATATATAAAAAGAAAAAATAGTGACTGTAACATCAAGCAAAGCTATCCGCAGATCCCAAAGAAGCATCATAAGATTATATAGGATAATCAAGAGTACTTAAAAAGGTAGCAGGGTTCGGGAGGCACAGCGACACATGCTCTCCCAGCTTAGAAGTAGTTTCTGGGGGTATAAAGAGTAGTTAAAGATTACCTTTATATGGATAACAATACTTAACACTAAAAATAATAAGGAACAAAACAAAATTATATGGTGACTTCTTTGTTTCCCAATGTATGCAATGTGTGGAATGTGTTCATATCTCAGATCCTCAGCATCGCACACATCTAGAAAGTTAGGGTTCCTGATCGAACCCCAAGTCCACCGTATAAAGCTGTCAGATTGTATGGTTAACAGTTGATTCAAGGTGACTTAAATAAATTACTATAGAATTTTTGTAAGATAATAATGTACATATACAGTATAAGGCACAGCAAGTAATTATAGACACATTAGCAAACCTTATCATAGTTTAGCATTTGTGTGGTGTTCCCCCTGTTTTCTTGAAGGATTTTGGAAGCCTGAAGGGAGAGCGTGGAGGTTGAGTAGCTTTGGAGGGAGATCCTGAGTCTATTTGTAAACGGTTCAAAGCAGACAAAGCCTCTGACGGGTCCTGGAAAGACAGGCGATGGCACTCATTCCTAGTAAGGTGAAGTGTAGCTGGGTAGGCCAGTGTAAATCTAATTTGTCTCTGCACAAGGCTTGAACAAATTTCGTTGAAGGCCTTGTGCTTTTTAGCAAATTCTGTGGAATAATCAGCACACAGCAAGAGATGATGCCCATTTACGGATTTTGTCAGAACAATATTTTTGTAACGCATCCATTATGTCAGCATAGTTGAGGTATCTCACAATCACAGGTCTAGGAGCGGCATCCTCCTCCCTGGGAGGACCTATGTGGTGTGCCCGTTCCACCAAACATGGCGACAGTATACCTAATGCCTCTGGTATATTGATTGCGCAAAACTTACCCAAAACCGTGGGCTTGTAAGTTTCTGGGAGTCCCACAATCCTAAGATTATTTCTTCTGGAGCGGTTCTCCAGGTCGTCCAGTTTAGCTTGCATAGAAGGTTGCATCAGGTTGTATTGTGAAAGTTTGGTTAGTGCGTCAAGAAGATCCTCTTCTAGGGATGAGATGCGTTGCTCTGCTTCTGTGAGGGAACGGGCCTGTGCAGAAAGGTCCTTCCAGAGTTGAGATAAACCGTGTTGGATGGCTGACTCCACTGCTGCTGTCATAGTGGGTTTAAGCAGCTTAGCTACCACAGCTGCAATGCAACAGTATGTCAACAAGACCCGCCATCTTGGCTGCGCCGTCTGCGAACAGTGTCTTGCAATCAAGATTGAGAGCGGGATCGCAATTTTTTCGGAGCCAGAAAGCGGTCAATATCATGTCACTGTGCACCCGGGAGCAATGTGTGAGGGTGAGGAGCGGGAACGTGTTTGGGGCTGAATTTATATAATATAGTTTTTAACTTATGAAAAACTTAACATTTCCCCTGATCTGGTTTAGAACCCCTTAACTACTTGACATTAACCATGGAGCAAATCTGTTAAATATCAGCTGTTGGACCAACAGGGGCTTGAGGTCTTTTCCCTTAACAACCTAACTTCTGTCTCCACTCCCTCCAATTTCTCTTTCCCCTCCCTACACTGTTCCTCTTATCGCTTCCTTCCTTTCCCCTTCACCCATGCTATATACAGCCTTACCTTTACACTGTACATGTTTTATTAATGTCTGTGTATTGGAGATCTGTATGGGCCTGACTCCCTCCCATTTCCCTGGGTTTCAACTAATCCTCCTTTTAGATACTTTTTATTTGTAAATGGATAAAGGTGGTACACCATGCTAGTAGTAGAACTAACAATAAATACATTTGAAATGGGGGTGGGGATTAAAAACTGAGTAGTGCACTGAAGAACACATAGAAAGACACAATAAGGGGAAGTATTAGCGGCATTAGTAAGGAGGGGGGTAGTGTGAGAATTTATTGAATTTTTTGTTGTTCGTTTTTTTTTGGCATCTCTCTCTCTCTCTCTCCCTCCCTCCCGATATCAGGTGCGTCCGCGGGCGAGCAGCACAGAGGGAACCCGCTGGCAGGAAGCAGCCGGAAAGGTCCGAAGGCAAGGTAACCAGGGGGCAATCCAAAGAGGTAGTCGAGGGTAATCCGAGGTCGAGGCAGGCAGCAGAGGGTCAGAAACGATAGGCGGTCCAAGGTCGGTACACGGGAGGTCAGCAGAGGGTTCAGGAAACAGGCAACAAGGCACATAGGAGGAGAGCTTCGTATGTCACACCATGAGGTGGAATAACTCAGCAATAAGCCAGAGCTCAGGCCAGGTTTTTATAGCCAGGGGAGTTAGGACCACCCCCCGGTCACCGAGGCAACCAGGAGGCTTCCTTCCTCGGGAACCAATGGCAGGTGAGAGAGATGGAAGGTGTGTACAGGGAACCTCCCCCAGCAAGGCTCACACCTGATGCCTAATGGAGCAAGAGTGCTACACACGTGCCCCTGAGGGATGCGCGCGCAGCCTGCGTACCACGCATGCGCACCCGCCGTGCGACTCGAGCATGCGTACCCTCAACCCGGGCACCAGGAGTTCTGCCAAGCTGAGGGGAAACCCGTGCCCTGCGCCGTGCCCGTGGCCCCCGAGCAGGGACAACACCCCCTGCTTCCTGACAGAGCCCCCCACCAAGGAGCGGCCTCCGGACGCGACCCTGGGAAGGCCTCTCGGGATGAGTCCGATGGAATGCCCGTACCTTGGCGTCGGCATGGACGTTACTCGAGGGCTCCCAGGAACGCTCCTCGGGACCGTACCCCTTCCAGTGGATGAGATACCCAAGGACCCCACGCCGGCGGCGGGAGTCCCCGATCTCCTGGACTTCGTACTTCGTATTCACCTGGATGGGCGGAGGAGGAACAGGAGTCCGACCCGGGAACGGGTTGGCATGGTGCGGTTTCAGCAGGGATACGTGGAATACCGGGTGGACGACCAGGGAAGCAGGCAGCTGGAGCTTGGCGGCAACCGCGTTGACCATGTCCTCGATGGTGAACGGTCCGAGGTAGCGGGGACCCAGCTTCTTGGTGGGGCAGGACACTTGGAGGTGCTGCGTGGAGAGCCACACCCTGTCCCCGCTCTTGTACCGCGGAGGCACGGCACGCCGGCGATTGGCCTGCACCTTCTGTCGTTGTTGGGCGTCTCGGAGCTGCTGCGTGAGGGCACGCCACAGCTCCCGAAGGTGCCGGAGCCGCTGGGCTACCTCTGGCACTGGAGCGTCGACAGGTAAGTCCGGAAGGGTCAGGGGATGATAGCCGTAGTTGGCGTAGAACGGGGAGAGGCAAAGGCGACCAGGGATGAGGGGAAGCGGGTACCGGTTTTTCTTGGTGACATCATTGAGGGATCGGTAGTCCACGCAGGGCCAGAGCCCACCATCCTTCTTCCCCACGAAGAAGATACCAGCCCTGGCTGGGGAGGTGGAAGGGCGGATGAACCCCTTCACCAGGCTTTCGTCAATATAGGCCTTCAGGACCTTGGTCTCGGGTTCTGAAAGATTATACAGGCGTCCGTAAGGCAATGGGGCCCCAGGAAGCAGGTCTATCGGGCAGTCGCATGGCCTGTGGGGAGGCAGGGCGACGGCGCCCTTCTTCTCGAATACATCCGCGAACTCCCGGTATTTGTCCGGCAGGTTGTGTTCGATGATCCCTAGGACAGTTGATCGGTTGGGAACAGAGGAAATGCCGACTGTGGAGCTGGAAGGGGACTGGAAGGTGACGGATACGGTGGCCCAGTTGATCAAGGGGTTGTGTTTCCAGAGCCAGGGAATCCCCAGGATGATGGGGAACAGTGGAAAAGGGCACGATGTCCCAAGCTACCCGCTCGGAATGGTGTGTACCGATGTGGAGGAGCAAGGAATGTGATTCCATGGCGACTGGATCGGTCTGCAGGGTGCTACCGTCTACCATGTGCAGCTGCGATGGGTTCCTTTTCGGGCGCAACGGTATCCCCAACTGTAGAGCTAGGTCCTTGTCCATGAAGCAGCTGCTTGCGCCCGAATCAATGATGGCAGCGAGATTAACACCATTCTTGCCCAGCTGCAGGGAGACAGGGATGGTGAGATGACACGGGTTACAGCACACAGAAAAGTCAGTACACGAAGTGGGTGCATCTGTCCTACCTGCCGGTGGTTTGACGGGACAGTCCTTCAAGAAATGGTCAGGCTTGGCGCAGTATAGACACAGACGTAGCACCCTGTGTCTGGTCCTCTCGACCTCGGAGAGCGGCCCACAAACCACCCCGATCTGCATGGGTTCCTCCGAGTTGGGGGTCTCCAAACACGGGAGCGTGTACCGGCTCCGGAAGCAGAAGGGGATCCAGTCGTCGTGCCGGTGGGGGTGGTGCCGACTGCCTCTCCTGTCGACTCTCGCGGAAGCGTCGGTCCAGGTGAGTCACCGACTTTTTCTGTTTTTTTTTTCATATACTAATGGGTAGCTTTCTCTCCTGGGTTGGTCTTTGGAAAGGCCATCACATATCCCCTCTATAGGCAATGAGCCCCAGCAGGCAGCCTCCTAGGGGGGACGCTGAGGTACAAGGGTCAGGAATTTTTTCCGATAAGCCTAAAGGGGATAACTGTTTGTTTGGAATTCTTTTTTTTGTTGCTTTGTTTTTTTTTTGTGGATTGTTTTTTTTTCTTTGTATTGTCTTGTTGGTTCCTTTTTACTTTTCTTCCCTCTTTCTTCTTCCTTAGCTTATTTTTTTAGTCCGCAAGGGTGGTCCACCCTACATTCCTCTATGATCCAACATCTGGAAACCTGCTCATCTTGAGGAGTGGCGAGTTATACCTGTGTGTGTAGTCATCATGACTGGGGTCATGATGACTACACATAGACCATTGATATTTGCTTCCCACGATGTTCGGGGTCTGAACTCTCCAGCGAAGAGAAAAATGGCATTTCAATATTACCACTCTCAGCGAGTGGGCCTTCTCTTCCTTCAGGAAACTCACTTCCCGATTTCTTATCAACCTGCCTTTCTTAACAAATACTATCCTCAGTTTTTTCTGGGCATTGCCTCCGACAAGACTAGAGGGGTTGCCATTTGCTTGTCTAAAAATGTTTCATTTAGCTCTATGCCGGAGATTGGGGATCCCGAGGGGTGATATTTACTCTTGAAAGGGCATTTAAATGACACCTTAGTTACACTCTTGTCCTATTATGCCCCCAACTCGGCCCAGGTTCCGTTTTTCACTTCTATGCTACAAACCTTACTACCTCATTTCGAAGGCGCAGTGATTGCAGGAGATTCTAATCTTGCCCTGGACAGTAGTTTGGATAGGTATCATACTGGAGTATATAGATCTGAATGCCCCCAGAAAGCTGGTACGCGCCTGCAAAACTGTTGTACTCTCATTCTCTAATAGACATATGGGGGGGAAAGGAACTGGGGGACCACTCTTTGGTGTTGATGGGACTCACTACACTATCACTAGCTGCTAAACCTTTTTGCTGGCGCTTGAATGAATCTCTATTGGGGGATGCGGTAGTACAAGGTGAGGTCCAATCACACTTGGAATCCTATTTTGCTATTAATGCCACTCCTGATATGTCCCCTACTATTGTATGGGCTGCCCATAAGGCGACAATTTGAGGCCGATTCATTGAATTGGCTACAAGAATAAAGAAGAGTGCAACCAGACGCATAAATGAACTGGACACGGAACTTCAATGTTTATCTCAGGCTCATAAGAAGACTCCGTCATTAGATCTCTTGAAATCCCTGGATAAAACTAGATTAGAATTGAACTTGTTACTAACTACTAAAGCGGGAAAAAGTATTCGATGGTCAGATAACAAATATTATGTCCATAAAGACAAAATTGGTACCCTTTTAGCTACTAAACTATCCCCTAAACCTAGAGTTTATACGTTCCCTAAAATTCGATGTATCTCTGACGCATACTCATTACATCCAACAACTGTTCTTCAGGAGTTCCACTTGTTTTTCACTAAACTCTATCAGGATAGTAATCTCGTTTCATCCGATTCATTGAGATTATTCCTTAGTGAGGTTCACCTTCCATCCTTGTCACTTGACCATTCCATGATTATGGAAGCACCCATCTCGGCACTGGAAATTAAACAGGCTATCAAGCAGGCAAAATTTTCATCTGCTCCAGGTCCGGATGGTTTTCGGATGTTTTGGTGCCTCACTTGGAGAAATTCTATAATGAAGTGAGACGGGGGAGTCCCTTAAACACAGATTTAAATAGGGCGTATCTTACAGTTCTTTCTAAACCCAACAAGGACCTGGGGGAAATCTCCAACTATAGACCGATCTCTTTGATAAACAATGATTTAAAACTTCTAACTAAAATTCTTGCTAATCGATTTGAGCTCCTTCCTACCCTCCTATATTCATAAGGATCAAGTGGGCTTCATTAGGGGTAGGCAAGGCCCCGATCAAATTAGAAGGGCCATTGATATTATCACTTTGTTGCAGTCAGGGTGGGATGGAGGGCAATCACAATCTGGGCTTTTGTTGTCCATTGACTTACAAAAGGCCTTTCATTCAATATCTTGGCAATACCTTTTCCAGCTGCTTGAGAGATGGGGTTTTGGCCCCCTCTATTTGAGCACGTTGCGGGCCTTATATACCACCCAGTCAGCACAAATTAGGCTACAGGGCCACGCCTCTGATTCCATAGCTATCTCGAAAGGCACACGTCAAGGTTGTCCACTTTCCCCACCGCTTTTTGCATTAGCGATAGAGCCCCTAGCGTTTGCTATCCGTGCTAATGTTAATATTAAGGAAATGGGCTGTGGTAGGCAGGAGCATAAGTGTGCTTTATTTGCTGATGACTTGCTCTTGTTTGTCACTTAACCCTTGATCACACTTCCTAATGTCCTGTCACTGTTGACTCAATTTGCTAGTGTATCTGGATTGCGGGTCAATGCATCCAAATCATTGGCTCTTAATATCAATATGCCCCAGGAATTGTGGTCTCGGTTGTCGGAACATTTTGATTTTACCTGGTTCACGGAGGCTTTGCAATATCTAGAGATTAAACTTACACCTGTTTTTTTACAACTATAGAAGAAAAATGATATACCCCTGTTTCACCAACTCCGTGTAATGTTCTTATCTCTCCACCGGGGCTCCGACATCTCGATCAGCTCCGTTGGAGTTCGGATGACGTCATGGCGACATCACCCGGCTCCTCCTCTTTTCCCTACTTAAACAGCTGGGGCCATTTGCCTGACGTTCATGCTAGGAGCCTGACGCCAGGCAAATAGCTCCAGCAGCAGACCACCATCACCCCACACTATTGGGCTGGACAGAGCCCCGACCGCCACCCGACTATTGGGCAGGACAGAGCCTCTCCGACATCCTACCTTTTGGGCCGGACAGAGCCCCTCCTCTCAGGCTGTCTCAGTCTCTCCACAGCCCTGCCCTCAGTCAGCCTACTCTGCAGGCAGATCTCCATCCCTGCATCAGCTCTACATAGGAGACCTGCAATTCCCTCCGGAATCCACTGGGTGGCAGCAACACCATAAGACCCACTCACAGCAAGTATACTTACCTTATTACAAACTGTTATCTCTGTGAACTGCTAATACAATTGAGTTACCTCAGATGCTCCCATTTAAGACTGTATTATCAGGATAAATAAAATCACTTGCTCCCTAAATTATCTGGGTCTTCCTATCTGATAACTGTCTAAGATAAAGAGAACTGTTATAACTAAAATCACATATACATAGGCATCCAAAGCTGTGATCCACACCAGCCACTACAGCAACACTCCTTAAACCATTACAGATAGCACGAACCCCTCCTATCAATAGGAGTAAGATGGATCCATCGCATGTAGTTAACCACAAGCGTGCGTTCAATCAGAGACTTGACGCACTTTCACAGAGGTCTCAGGCCTTTCAACGGAGGATTGGACTCTCAGATCATATGTCACTGATAACCTCCCGACTCGGGTAGAACGCCCCGACACCCCAGAACCTAAAATAAGCCCGCCAGACATCTTTTTGGGGGATAGGAGAAACTACAGGGAATACATCAACGCCTGTAAACTGTTGTTTGACATGAAGCCACATACGTATGCCACCGACAGAACAAAAGTATGCACCACCATCTCCTACCTTAGAGGGGATCCCCGAGCCTGGGCTTACACTTTCATAGAGAAAGATGATGCAATCCTTAACTCATTCAGTGATTTCAGTGCCGCCATGGATCTACTATATGATGACCCCAGCAAGCAGATCTCCGCTGAGTCTGCCTTACGTGCTCTGAGACAGGGCAAGCACCCTGTCGAAGATTACATCGCCCAATTTAAACGAGTGGAACAATGTCACCCTAAAAAAACAGTTCCGGCTCGGCCTATCAGAGACCCTGAAGGATGAGCTAGCCCGTACAGAAATGCCCTCTACATTGGATGCTCTCATACAGCTCAGCATATCCATCAATAGAAGACTGCAGGAACTGAAAGCCGAGAGACTCTCAGGGGTCACCTACTCGGTCCCCCGGGGCCCTCCTGTTGAGTCCGTTGTACCCATGGAAATAGGTGCAATTAGGGGACCGCTTACCCCAGCAGAGAGGTTTAGGCGAAGGTCCCTTCAGCTCTGTATGTATTGTGGTAGGCCACACCACACCACACCGCGGAAGACTGCCCCCTGCTCAGGAAGAAAAAGCCGGGTAAGTCATCATACCTCTGCAAGCTAGTAAACCCCCACCTTCCAGAGTCTAACTACTTTAAAATTCTTGTCTCTCTGGAGTGGGACCAAACCCGAATTACTCTCGAGGCTATGATTGACACCGGAGCGTGTGGGAACTTCATAGACTCGCATGTTGTTAAAAACAATAAAATTCCTGTATTCACTAAAAGCAATCCTGTTTCTCTTAGAGTTATTGACGGAACTACCTTGACCTCGGGTCCCATTACTACTCAATCACAACCTCTGCTTATGGTGACAGAATCTACACATATAGAATACATCTGCTTAGACGTGATACCGTCTCCCCATTTTCCCATCATCCTAGGTCTACCCTGGCTGCATACTCACAAACCCACTCTAGGTTGGGAAGACATGAGTGTGCTCCTCACCTCTCAATATTGTCAGGAGACCTGTTACAAAGAGACTTCTTTATTACAGGTTGAGTCACTGTCCCCAGCGGAAGTCAAATTGGTACCCAGGTCATACCATGACTTCACTGATGTCTTCAGCAAGAAGAATGCAGAGCTGCTACCCCCGCATAGACCATACGATTGTCCGATTGAGTTACTCCCATGCAGTAAATTTCCTTTCGGGCATATATATCTGTTATCACAGCCCGAACTGGCCCATCTAAAGGAGTATCTAGACGAAAATTTGAAAAAAGGTTTCATAAGGCCGTCCACCTCACCCGCAGCAGCGGGCATGTTTTTTGTCTGGAACAAGGATCAAAGCCTATAATCATCGATTATAGAGAATTGAACAAGATCACTGTGAAAAACAGATACCCCCTTCCTATCATCCCAGAATTATTGGAACGGTTACAAACCCCGAAGTTGTTCACTAAACTTGATTTGAAGGGCGCTTATAATTTGGTCCGAATTCGTCAGGGGGATGAATGGAAGACCGCCTTCCGCACTCGTTGCGGTCTTTACGAGTATCTTGTCATGCCCTTCGGCCTGTGCAATGCTTCTGCCACTTTCCAGTTCTTCGTGAACGACATTTTCAGGGATCTCCTCGATGTTTGTTTAGTCGCTTATCTGGACGACATCCTCATATACTCCGACAACATCGCAGACCATTGCAAGCATGTCAGATGGGTTCTCTCTAGGCTACGGATACATAATTTATACGTCAAATTAGAGAAGTGCACTTTCGAATCCAACACCATCGCATTCCTGGGCTACATCATTTCCGAGAAAGGCATACAGATGGATCCCGGGAAGATCGATTGCATCCAAAAATGGCCCAGACCCCAGAATAAGAAGGCACTTCAAAGATTCCTAGGATTCGTGAATTTTTATCGCAAGTTAATCAAGAATTTCTCCCTAATTGTAAAACCACTAACCCAACTAACGAGTATCCACACAAGCTACGCATAGAACGCACAAACCCAGGAGGCCTTCGACACCCTGAAATGCCGGTTCACTACTGCACCCATCCTACGGTTACCACACCCTAACCTACAGTACATCTTGGAGGTCGATGCCTCTCATCTGGCCCTGGGGGCTATCCTATCCCAAAAATCGTCCATTGATGGACCACTTCACCCTGTGGCCTACCATTCTCGATCCCTTACTCCTGCAGAGATCAATTACCCAGTAGGGGAAAAGGAGTTGCTAGCAGTGAAATCTTCCCTAGAGACTTGGAGACACCTACTCGAGGGTACCTCACTGCCCTTTATAGTGTACTCGGACCATCAAAACCTTCAATACATCCAGCGAAGCAAAACGCTCTCTTCCAGACAGATACGCTGGGCTCTCTTCTTCGACAGATTCCACTTTGTCATCACCTACCGACCTGGTTCGAAGAATGGAAAGGCTGATTCCCTATCTCGCCTGGAAGAACCCCAATGTTCATCTCTCACGAATTCCCAAATCATCCCACAGCAGAAAATCTTATGCACCACCTTGACCCTTAAAGAGGAATTGCAGCAGGCCATAACCTCTGAAAACCCTCCACTGGAGTTAGAGGCGGATGAAGAGTTGTTGCTCTACAAGAATAATCGGCTGCACGTCCCGACTCCTCTGCACCATCGAATTCTCCTACTTGCTCATGACGCACCCCTAGCTGGGCACCCTGGCATCACCAGGACCCTGGATCTCCTTCGCCGTCACTTCTGGTGGCCAAAGATGGAGGAGACTTAAGGGAGTACGTGACGTCCTGCAAGACTTGTGCCCGTTCTAAACACGAATCCCGGCCACCTTTCGGTCTTCTCACTAGTCTTCCTATACCCGAGAAACCATGGGAGGCCGTTTCACTTGACTTTATCGTTGAGTTGCCCCGCTCAGGGGGTTTCAACATGATCCTAGTCGCAGTCGACTACTTTACCAAAATGGCTCACTTCGTACCTCTCACGAAACTACCAACCTCCAAGGAGACTGCCGAGATCTTGACACAGCATGTTTTCAAACTCCATGGAATCCCTTCCAGGATTGTGTCGGATCGAGGATCACAGTTCGTTTCCAGATTCTGGAAAGCTCTCTGTCTCAAACTCCAGATTGACCATCGCTTATCAACTGCCTACCATCCTCAAACAAATGGGCAAACCGAACGGGTAAACCGCTGTCTAGAGCAATATATCCGTTGTTACTGCACACATCTACAAAACAACTGGCATGAGTTACTCCCCCTAGCCGAGTTTGCATATAACAACAATACCAGTTCTACCACAGGTTGTTCACCTTTCTATGCTAACTACGGTTTCCATCCCACCTTCATCCCTCAGGAGATTCCTACCAACAACCCGGCGGCTGAAGATTATGTCAACACCCTAAAGCAGTGGGACCCCTTGGTAACATTTGCCAAGTTGTGGTGACCCCCAATGGTAAAATTTAGGGATGACGTGGCTGCTGCAGCGACATCTGGCGGCGTGGCAGGGGGCTGAGGAGGACACACAGCGCCCCACAGTTTGAGAACCACTGCTTAAAGGAGACAACAAATCCTCCTATTTCAGCGGTTCTCAACCTTTCTAGTGCCGCGACCCTTTGATAAAATTGCCCAAATTGTGGCAACCCCTAACAGTAAAAGTATTTTCAACGCAGAATAACGCCAGCTACAGAGGAATACAGAAAATCACAGCAATAGTACATTATACTATATGGTACTATTACTGGGA
Source organism: Nanorana parkeri (assembly GCF_000935625.1). Classification (NCBI taxonomy): domain Eukaryota; kingdom Metazoa; phylum Chordata; class Amphibia; order Anura; family Dicroglossidae; genus Nanorana; species Nanorana parkeri. Next base: position 20,381 of record NW_017309338.1, read on the forward strand.
TTTGTAGTCCTCTGTAGCTGGCGTTATTCTTCATTGCGACGTATAATTTATTATTGCTGGGATTTGTAGTCCTATATATAGAGGACTACAAAAATGTACTAGCAGCTAGAGAGGACTACAAAAAAAAAACAGCGGAGCAGACCTTTCCCGGGGCCGCGAGGCGACCCCCGGGAGATAGTCATTCGACCCCCGACGGGGTCGCGACCCCCACGTTGAGAACCGCTGCCCTAAAGGAACTTCTTCCTCATCTACGGGACAACATCACTAGAGCCCAGGGCAGGCAGAAGGCCTACTACAACCTTCATAGGAGAACTCCGCCTGCATACAAGAACGGTGACTTAGTATGGCTATACACCAAACATCTTAACCTGCAGACGCCGTCACGCAAATTTAGTGGATTATTCATTGGTCCTTTTCCCATCCACTCAGTGATCAACCCGGCAGCAGTGAGGCTGGTACTGCCGTCAACCCTACGTGTTCATCCGAATTTTCACGTCTCCCTGATCAAGCCCTACCGTCCCAACACCTTCCCCGGTAGGGTTCCAGTCCCCCTGCCGCCGGTTGAGGTTAACGGCCAGATCCTGGACTCCCGTTTACATAGAAACCGTTTACAGTATTTGATCTGTTGGAAAAACTACGGTCCGCAGGACGACTCCTGGGAACCCGCCTCCGAGGTTCATGCCCCACGGCTAGTCCAGCGGTTCCATTCTCGCAATTCTGACAAGCCTGGTCCCTTGGCCCCCGGGAGGGGTCCCCCTCAGGAGGGGTCCTGTAATGTTCTTATCTCTCCACCGGGCTCCGACATCTCGATCAGCTCAGTTGGAGTTCGGATGACGTCACGGCGACATCACCAGGCTCCTCCTCTTTTCCCTACTTTAACAGCTGGGGCCATTTGCCTGACGTTCGTGCTAGGAGCCTGACGCCAGGCAAATAGCTCCAGCAGCAGATCGCCATCACCCCACACTATTGGGCCGGGCAGAGCCCCTCCGACATCCTACCTTTTGGGCTGGACAGAGCCCCTCCTCTCAGGTGTCTCAGTCTCTCCACAGCCCTGCCCTCAGTCAGCCTACTCTGCAGGCAGATCTCGACCCTGCATCAGCTCTACAGAGGAGACCTGCAATTCCCTCTGGAATCCACTGGGTGGCAGCAACACCATAAGACCCACTCACAGCAAGTATCCTTACCTTACTACAAACTGTTATCTCTGTGAACTGCTAATACAATTGAGTTACCTCAGATGCTCCCATTTAAGACTGTGTATTATCAGGATAAATAAAATCACTTGCTCCCTAAATTATCTGATACCTGTCTAAGATAAAGAGAACTGTTATAACTAAAATCACATATACATAGGCATCCGAACTGTGATCCACACCAAGAAATTGCCAACAATTCCACTTGGTCAAACAAAAAATGTCGTGGATCATGGTCCATGAGAAATTTCACAGCATCCTCCAAGATACTGACAAATTCTTTGAATTGACCTGGACCCCCTGGATGTTATATACAGGGGTGCTGGAAACCGGGTAACTTCCATTGTACAATTGTTCTGTTCTTTTTTTGGGTTCTATGATTAATGTTTGAGTAGATGTTGGGCTATCTGGTCAGGGACGGATCTACTCATTTTGGACTCTTAAGCTGTTCTGTTTCTTTTAGTATCTTTTTCCTTTTCTTCTTCTTTTTGTCTGTTTTTTCTTTCTTTAGGCTCACACATGTGAGCTGTTTAATACATTGATGTTGGACAGAAAGTCTTCCATGTATATAGATATGGAGGAGGTCATACCAAATGTTTGCTTCAGACACAGGTGGATCCCTATGCCTGATATTCCTCTCAGATTGTTTTGTTTTTGTTGATAGGGGATAATTTGACAAGAGTAGGTGGATAGATATGTTCTGTTTCACAGAACTATTATGCATTGTGTGTATGGTTTCTAGTGATCCCCTCTTACTACCTGACTATGCTAATGTGGAAGACTCTGAGACGCAATTGTATGCTATACTGTTTGTGCATCATGTGCTATATTTTTGTTTTATTCCATCTTAAAAATGTAATAAAATACTTTGAAAGTTAACAATAAATACATTCCTAAAGTGGGCGAGCTGCAGTGCTAATAAAGTGATAATAGGTGAATTAAGGATACACCGCTGGATATATTTGCCTACTATCTTGGAGGAATTGCTTGAAGGATCCTTTTGGATCAGATGATTTTATAAAGATTACTTATTATCCTCTTACTGCTCATGTTTTTTTTAGGAATTATTGTAATCATATATCTTATTAGTTTGAGTGGATTTTTTCATTTTTTACACGAACACTGTGGATGATTTTGTCACTTTCTATATGGACATTTATGAGAATGTTTATATTATTATGGACTATTAGTTATTTTTTTACACTACTTGGTTACATTGTTTTTTATGCTCTAGTGCATTTTTTTTCTATTTTTTAATATTTATTATTAGCACAATTCATTTAGGATTATTCATTTGCATTTTTAGATTGAATTAATAGCACATGTTTTATTTGTAACCTTGAAGATATACTTAACTTGGTTACACATGTGTTCCCAGGGCACCACACATTTTCATGCACTTTTTGCACTTTTCACTCTACAACTACTTACCCTCTTTTTCTTCCCAGGGTTATCGTCTCATGTTTTTCCACCCCATCTTTTCATGTTTGTCTTTCTGTAAAAAAATTTACCCTACATTTATTATGGCTTTTAATTAGCTAACATTGCATCTCCAGGGTTTAAACTCCTCTTTATAAATGGGCTACTGTTTTAAGCTACTTGCAGAAACTCAGTGTAAATATTGTCTTCCTGCAGGAGGCATGTTTATCCACGACATCCACCCCTAAATATTTTGATGCATTTTACCAACAAAATTAAAGGGGTGTCTCATTTGCATTTAATAAAAATTGCATCTTTCTCTGCAAAACAACAAATCACAGGCCTAGAAGATAAATATTTACTTCGTTAGGGCTCCTTACAAGACACTGAACTGACCATTCTGCTATTACTCCCTCAATACCCGTCCTGTCCCTTTCCTATCACATACAGTATTTGTTCTTTGCTGACACATTCTCAGTTGTACTCAGCGGGGACTCTAATCTAATTTTAAATGCAAAATTAGATAAATACCCTTCCATTGTCGACCTAAAATGTCCTACCCTGGTGCCATTTGCGCTGTTACAGACACATAGTCAGGATAAATTGGGCCCTGCAAATGGTGACAATACGGTACATGTGTTTTGAATGAAGAGCCACTGACTGAAATAAAATATACCTTCAAACACATAAACCCCAAACACCAGCTCTGAAGCACTATACCAATGTAGCGCTCACCCTCGAAGGAGCCGCTGAATAACCGGGTGTTTCTATCCCCCTACACCAATGTACCGCCCAAATCGTGGATCCACAGCACACCAACTCACCTTTTGAACAGTTTTATAGCAGATTTAATAATAACACAATATATGAAAGCAACTATAGCAATAGTATACCCAACAATCACACAAAAGGATATTAAGCAGCAGGCTAAGGCACTCTGCAACTCAGTAGCTGCAGCTATCTGCTGTCAGCACTGATGTATGCGAGGTCAATTGTCTTTAAATGTCCTCCCTTGAATGGGGTGTATTGCCCTTTAAGGTTTCCCTTTGGCAATGCCCAACCCTTCCTAGACTACTGGCCAGTAGTGGTGTCCTAAGCTAGCCGGCGTTGGGGCCCTTACTGTAGTGTAGGTATGAACAGCAAACAGGTTGTCAACGTGGCCAAAGGCCTCTCACCAATCCTCAGGTCAGTTGGAAAGATATGAAGACTGCTGGGAGGAACTTGACGTCCTATCTCTCTCTCTCTCTTCAGTTCAGGCGAAGTAGAGGGAAGTCGTCTGGGTCCCCGACAAAAGGTCCTCACCCATCCAGGATCTTTGCAGTCCTCTCGGTTGGCTCCATCTGGCTCCCTCTCTCTCTGCTGGGCTGGCTGTATCACTCCGGCAGCTGGTTCAGCCGTGCGACTAGGCCTCAGTTTGGGCGCTCGAACACAGTCTCTCTGGTTCAGCAGATGAACATCAGTCGTTCCTAGTGCTGCTTTACAGATTCTGTGTGTCTCAATCTGTCAGTGGCAATCACACAGCTCTGTTGCATGAGCAATTGCCGCCCTCGGGGAATCTGCCGCTCCAGGCAAACGCCTTGTTTGACTCGCGGCAGATACGCCCCTGCACAGGCCTGTCCTCTCCAGATCCCCCCAGTCAGACTGGGCATGCTCAGTCACTGCAGTACATAGCCCTCCACCTCCCTCTTGCACAGCATCCTGGGAGTCGTAGTTCACAAGAGCTCTATTAGCAATGTCCCAGTGTCAGCTCTGCACTGCAATCACCACAAATCTCCGCCTCAGATCACACACAGGGACAAGTTAACTCCTTACAGTTAGGAACAGGAATCGCTGTGATAGCACATATATGTATATTATATAGGGGCTACACCAAAAAAAACAACTTTTTTGGAGAAACTTGAGGGAAAAAAAGTAAAAAAAATAACACCCCAGAAAAAAGAAAATGGGGAACAGGAGCAACGCAGTTTGCTACTAATAAACACACGTCTACACACACACAAACACAAAAAGGACTACAAAGCACTGTTGGGTCTATTCACCCTGATTACAGGTGGGGTAACACTCAACTCTCTGGTCCCCCAAACTGCAGTTCACTGTAAGGTATCAGTGGCAACATACTGCAATTCATATAGCACTGTATAGCACTCTATATAGCACTGTATAGCTCTGTGGTAGAACACTAACACGGTACAATAGCATTAACAGTCTTTCCCTGCAATCACTGTCTGCTGTCCCTCTCACACACTGACAAAGGGCTGTTGTGAGAGCAGACATTTATAGTGAGGGGCTGGCACATTATTCACAACACATTATAGGCAACAATAATGCACCTGACCACAGTTAAAGGTACATTGCAAGTCTTTATGGGATGTTCGTTTTGGCGCCACTGCCGAAGTCCTGGAAAATCCAGAGTTCGGCTGAATGCAAAACAGGCAAAGGAACAGACCAACCCTAACATTGGTCTAACCCATACTGATATTAAGATTTTTAATAAAATAGGCCTTAGACTATAGTTATGGTTATTGCTACTAATATACATTTAGATCAAACAGGTTTCATTCCAAATACAAACACATCCATATCAATGGGTAATAGGGCTCTTCTTTCATTAGAGACAGCAAAAGCGTTTGATTCTGTGGCTTGGGTATATTTGTGGGCAGCTTTGCCTAGATACAATATTAGCCCCAAATTTCTAGCCTGGCTCCAACTTTTATTCAAGCACTCCTGTTCATTCAGACTGGTGGTTGTCTCTCCAAGCAGATCCTTTTGGATTGGAGTACAGGACATGTCCAATTTTTTTTTTTTGCTTTGGTGGTGGAACAAATGGAAATCTTGGGATTATACTCCTTGTCATTTGTTGTCTTTAAAATGAATCTGAACCTGAAGGAGCGCATTTCAATGAATGCCGATGACACGTTAATGTATTTAGGCAATGCTGGTGAATTTGTAGCCAAATTACTAGCAATAATAAATATCTTTGGCGCCTTTTGGTTTTCAACTACACTGGGACCAATCTGCCCTTATGCCCATTGATCCACTTCCAACACTGCTACCATTCATTCTTTCCCATATATGGTATACAGGTTTCCACTAAACCTACGGAGTACATTACTCTGAATTGGAATTTACTAAATGGCTACAATCCATGTTCTAAGTTGCATTTGTATGTGGTAGGTAGTATTAACCTATTAAAATGGTTCTTATGCCTAAATTCTACAACATTTCCTATGTGATTTCCTAAATAAGTCCTTACCAAACATCACTCCTTATTCCACACCTTTATTTTGGGTATGCAGGCAAGAATAGCTCTTGCCAAACTCCAGAGGAGAAAGGTGAGGGGAGGCCTGGTGGTCCCACACATTCACCTGTACTGGCATGTCGGTTACAAAACTTCCATTTTGGCAGCCCCTCAAGACATATTTTGAGTAAAATATCTGCTACTTTAGGTCCTCTGTTTTCTTAACTTCCAAAATATCTGCAGACATACCATATATTTACTTGATGACTATCTCTTATGATGACCAACAAGTTTTACATCTATGGTCCACTGACATAGGAACAATCTTTGAGTATCATTGGTCCCCTGTTCTTGAAGGAATCTCAACTAGTTCCCTAAATAAACCCCAATTTACATGACTTATTTGACTCCTGAAGCATTTTTTAAAGCTAATCTGTGCCCAAATTCTGAACGCACTGAATGCCATCTTTATACAGGTGACTTCATTCATATGCTCAGGCATTGTCCCAAACTACAACGCTATTGGGAGGAGGGTATGCTGGGAAATATTCCCTTTATTTCTTGTTAACATACCTCCTTATCCCCTACCTTGCCTTCTGGGATATGTAGAAGAGGTTCCTCTATCCCCCATGGAACTATTCAAAAGCTACATTTTTGTAGCCAGAAAGGAAACAACTAAAAACTGGATTTCCCCTGACCCTCCTACTAAACAGGTCTGGATCGGTGTAGTCAATTCTTTGATTGCTGTGGAGCATTATGTATATAAAATCACAAGCTAAAGTATAGATATATTATTCTATTTGGCATGTATGGCTAAATATCACCCCGTTTGCGCCCTCCTTCTGGATAATATGTTGTATCCAGCTCTTCGTCTACCGGATTAAGAATTTATCTTTTTCTAATACTAATCCTGGTCATTGAGACCTTCTATTGTACAAAATAGGAAAGTAATAAGGTCTGCATACCCCAAAACTAACTCGGGAAACCTTATTGCACACTAATTCTATTGAAATACACCACTTTGTGACATGATTAGAACAACCTACTGATTAAATATTTTTTTTGTTCAGAAAGTCTGTATGCCTCACAAGGGCTTCAGTTCAACCTTAGTTGCCATTAACAAGATTGCAATAACATTTATTAGCAGAACACTAACAATGGACAAAGGACAAATGCATATACATGCATGTGCATGTGAATGCACATCATTTTAGGCATCTAGAAGCGTAAACAAAGCATCTAGCTGGACAGATTGTGCATCCCTACTGTTTTTTGTCTTTTTTCTATATATTCTGTATATTTTTCTGCATTGTTTTCCTTTACTTTTATAAAATTATATATTCAAATCCTTAAGCTTTATCGCTGTGCTCTAAATAAGAATTTAAAGAATCCTTGTCTCTGAGTGAGTGCTAACAAATTGTAAAACATGTTATATTCCTGTCTGAAGGGACAGCAAGCATCACGAGCATTGCTTCAGGCCAGAATTGTCATAGCATTTACTGGGAACGGTACATGTTTCTGTTAAAACATGTGGTGGCACCTATTGTTTATCTGTGTTAATAGTTAACTCCAGAGTGAACCAACTTCAGAGACTGGAAAGGCAGATGTGCCTTGCTTCTAAATTGTGTAGCCCAACCACCGCTTTATCCTGAAGGACCTGTTCATCCCTTAATACCTTCACAGACAGCACCTTTGCCTCTTACTTTAGACCTCTAATTTTTTTGAGGGAGACAATACTCTGTATGTATATGTCTGTAAATGCAAGTACCAGAGTTTACGTGCACATGAGTATAGGTTCCTGAACGCAAAACTTTCACATTCGGGAACTTATGCCAATGTGCGTTTTAAATGCAGGTACTTGTGTTTACAGGCATAAACCTTCGTACAGCGCATTCTGTCCATACAATGCTATCGACAGAAAAAGGTAGCAGCAGGGGCTCCTGGGTGCCAAAAATATAGGCATATTTTATTCTGTATGCTCATATATGTGCCTGTGTGCATGAGACCTTAGTCATCAACTCTGCTTCAACTGCTCTCTTCTGTTAGCATGTTCACAGGCAGCACACGTGCATCCGTTAGAGGGTGATATGCTCCTCCTTGTTCCAGGCTGCTGTGTGTGCTGCTGAGCAACAGATGACAGGAGGCTGAAACGAGTATGGATTCAGGTACTTATGCTATAAAATACATTTAATTATTTTTAAAGGAATGCACTACTCCATTAAGTTGTGTATATATCTGCCTTGAAAAAAAAAAAATACAACAAAGAACCATATCATGG
>NW_017309338.1:28535-30661 GCF_000935625.1 Nanorana parkeri
GAGGCATGGAGCTGTGAGGACGTGCGGCGTGTGAGCTCCGTCCGTTCGAGGCCAATATAGCTGTCTGGCGTGGCAGCAAATACTTTTTCTGTGGCAATGTCAAAGAGGAGGAAGGGTAAGGGGACCCCAAGGAACACCCCCAGGCCAGACCTTAGGCATTTCTTCGCCCAGCCCGCATCTGAGGCGAGGGCTGTCGGATCCTCAGCCAAGATGGCGCCCACGCGTCATTCTCCGGCCCACAGCAGCATGGCTGAATCACACTCCCAAGCAGAGGACGATGACATCTCCTCCGCCGACGAACGGCCGAACAGCTCACTGGTACCCACCCCTTTGCTACTGCGACCGGATTCCTCAACACGCTCCCACCTCTCAGCCAATTCAAATGCCCACTCCCCGGTCTCAGGGCAAGAACTCAGGGGCATGTTTATGACACTAAGGGCTGACCTGGACACTATTGTGGAGAGCTTGGAGGGCTCTCTAAAACAGGAGCTGACAGCCGTTAGGCAGCAGATAAAGGGAGTTGGGGACAGGGTGACATCCCTAGAGAAGGCCGGCACCTCTCTGGACTCCTGCTTACAGGTGGTAGAGCAGACACAAACTACCCAGATGCAGGCCCTCACTACACTTTACCTCAAAGTGGATGATGAGGAAAATAGGAGTCGCAGGAACAACATTCGCCTCCGAGGCATCCCGGGGGCCACCTCAGGGGCAGACACTATACTAAACATGCTGTTAGACAATGAGCTTGGAGTTGGACAGAGTGCACAGGGTCTACGGCCCAACTAACACGAGAGATGATGCCCCTCGAGACGTTCTATGTCGCATTCACTTTTTTACTGTAAAAGAAACAATAACTAACTCGGGAAACCTTATTGCACACTAATTCTATTGAAATACACCACTTTGTGACATGATTAGAACAACCTACTGATTAAATATTTTTTTTGTTCAGAAAGTCTGTATGCCTCACAAGGGCTTCAGTTCAACCTTAGTTGCCATTAACAAGATTGCAATAACATTTATTAGCAGAACACTAACAATGGACAAAGGACAAATGCATATACATGCATGTGCATGTGAATGCACATCATTTTAGGCATCTAGAAGCGTAAACAAAGCATCTAGCTGGACAGATTGTGCATCCCTACTGTTTTTTGTCTTTTTTCTATATATTCTGTATATTTTTCTGCATTGTTTTCCTTTACTTTTATAAAATTATATATTCAAATCCTTAAGCTTTATCGCTGTGCTCTAAATAAGAATTTAAAGAATCCTTGTCTCTGAGTGAGTGCTAACAAATTGTAAAACATGTTATATTCCTGTCTGAAGGGACAGCAAGCATCACGAGCATTGCTTCAGGCCAGAATTGTCATAGCATTTACTGGGAACGGTACATGTTTCTGTTAAAACATGTGGTGGCACCTATTGTTTATCTGTGTTAATAGTTAACTCCAGAGTGAACCAACTTCAGAGACTGGAAAGGCAGATGTGCCTTGCTTCTAAATTGTGTAGCCCAACCACCGCTTTATCCTGAAGGACCTGTTCATCCCTAAATACCTTCACAGACAGCACCTTTGCCTCTTACTTTAGACCTATAATTTTTTTGAGTGAGACAATACTCTGTATGTATATGTCTGTAAATGCAAGTACCAGAGTTTACGTGCACATGAGTATAGGTTCCTGAACGCAAAACTTTCACATTCGGGAACTTATGCCAATGTGCGTTTTAAATGCAGGTACTTGTGTTTACAGGCATAAACCTTCGTACAGCGCATTCTGTCCATACAATGCTATCGACAGAAAAAGGTAGCAGCAGGGGCTCCTGGGTGCCAAAAATATAGGCATATTTTATTCTGTATGCTCATATATGTGCCTGTGTGCATGAGACCTTAGTCATCAACTCTGCTTCAACTGCTCTCTTCTGTTAGCATGTTCACAGGCAGCACACGTGCATCCGTTAGAGGGTGATATGCTCCTCCTTGTTCCAGGCTGCTGTGTGTGCTGCTGAGCAACAGATGACAGGAGGCTGAAACGAGTATGGATTCAGGTACTTATGCTATAAAATACATTTAATTATTTTTAAAGGAATGCACTACTCCATTAAGTTGTGTATATATCTGCCTTGA
>NW_017309338.1:30712-42317 GCF_000935625.1 Nanorana parkeri
GAGGCATGGAATTGTGAGGACGTGCGGCGTGTGAGCTCCGTCCGTTCGAGGCCAATATAGCTGTCTGGCGTGGCAGCAAATACTTTTTCTGTGGCAATGTCAAAGAGGAGGAAGGGTAAGGGGACCCCAAGGAACACCCCCAGGCCAGACCTTAGGCATTTCTTCGCCCAGCCCGCATCTGAGGCGAGGGCTGTCGGATCCTCAGCCAAGATGGCGCCCACGCGTCATTCTCCGGCCCACAGCAGCATGGCTGAATCACACTCCCAAGCAGAGGACGATGACATCTCCTCCGCCGACGAACGGCCGAACAGCTCACTGGTACCCACCCCTTTGCTACTGCGACCGGATTCCTCAACACGCTCCCACCTCTCAGCCAATTCAAATGCCCACTCCCCGGTCTCAGGGCAAGAACTCAGGGGCATGTTTATGACACTAAGGGCTGACCTGGACACTATTGTGGAGAGCTTGGAGGGCTCTCTAAAACAGGAGCTGACAGCCGTTAGGCAGCAGATAAAGGGAGTTGGGGACAGGGTGACATCCCTAGAGAAGGCCGGCACCTCTCTGGACTCCTGCTTACAGGTGGTAGAGCAGACACAAACTACCCAGATGCAGGCCCTCACTACACTTTACCTCAAAGTGGATGATGAGGAAAATAGGAGTCGCAGGAACAACATTCGCCTCCGAGGCATCCCGGGGGCCACCTCAGGGGCAGACACTATACTAAACATGCTGTTAGACAATGAGCTTGGAGTTGGACAGAGTGCACAGGGTCTACGGCCCAACTAACACGAGAGATGATGCCCCTCGAGACGTTCTATGTCGCATTCACTTTTTTACTGTAAAAGAAACAATCCGCCAGGCAAGGTGTAAAAAAAACATTGACTTGATGGCGCCCCCATCTCCTTTCTGCCAGATCTCTCTAGCTACACGCTATATATGCGGAGACAACTCCGACCAGTTCTCCGGTGTGTCCAAGTGGCTGGTGCTTCGTAGAGTTTGGACCACCCGTTCCACCTGGTCCGACAGGGTGACAGCCACTTTGCAGTTCATAGGCCGGATCAACTTCCAGCGCTGTTCTCCTTGTTGGGCTGTGACCCTGTTCTGGTGCAAGGCTGGCTACTTCCATTCCCGGATCGGGCAGACCCTCCCCCAGGTAATCTGAGACCAAGGAGACAGAGATCCCACAGACCTAGTGGAGATCGGGTCCGGGACCGGCATGGCCCTGCGCCCAGGGAGGACTGAGATCACCCCTCTGCAAGTCGGGTTCAAGATTTGTGTGCTTTAACTTGATTATCGCTTCGTAAGCCCGAAGTGTGCCCCTATTACTTTACTGATGTACAGGACAGGGCCTGGTGAGAGCCTAGTGAGGAGCTCCGTTTGGCGCCCCCCTCCCCTATCCATGGCTACTACTGTTATTGGGGGTCTTGTCCGCCCGCTGCTGGGGTGTGCCAGACGACCAGGATGGCGGGGCCAAGTGTGACTCCTATGCACTTGAGTAGACTACATACCCCCCTGAGTGCTTAAACCAGAGGTTCCTCTATGTGGCTGCTGCTACATGTTATTCTCCTGAGTTTATATGCCATGTTGATGATAGGAAACCCTATTTTCTGGGGATATGTGCATGACTTGGGGGGAGGGAGGGCCACATGGCGCGGGAGAGGGGTGGTTCTGGGACCTTCTTGTAGATCCGGGGGGGGCGACGGTGGGGTAGGCCCAATGCCCGGCTGAACTATACCCCCCCCCCTCGAGGGGGAACCCCGTGAGAGGTTTGAGGTCTCTAGTGACTTGGGGTTCTTTTTCTCGCTCGTCTGGGCACTGGCTGCCTTCTGCCTTCCGTCTCCTCTTGGGTCCCTGGGCAGGAGCTATGTCAATGGTCCGCTCTCATGGGATTCGTGGACTGTGGGGGGCACGGCATACTTCCATGATACGTTGATATTTCTCATAATGGTTATGTTATATTATTGGCCTCGGGCCGCTCACTGATTTCATGTTTTGGTTACTTCCCCACAAAGGGCAACTCCGTGGGGCAGCCCCCGGCGTTCTGATTCTTTTTGTAAAATATAGTATTTTAGTTTTTTGTATTTTCATTCTCTATCTTTCTGTACCTACTGTGGGATGGTGCGTCCCTCTCCCTCAATTTACTTCTATTCTTTTTCTGCCTTCTGACCTTTTTGCTGTGCTCTATACCTACTGCCCTTTCCCTCCCCCCCCTCTTCTCTTTCTCTTCTACCCCTCTAGATATTCCAGACGGATCGGCGCCAGAGGTTTGAGAAAGCAACGCATAGAGCCGTGCGGTCATGGCTGACTCGTGCCCTACATGTCCGCCCCAGTGGGTCCTGCCTAAATGGCCTACTATAATGCTCACCTGGAATGTGAAGGGCCTGAATGTTCCAGAGAAATGCTCTCAGGTACTGGGGGAACTGTGGAGAGAGAGGGTGCAAGTGGCGTTTCTCCAAGAGACTCATTTTCAGCTGGGTAGAGCCCAGAGACTAACCAACTACAGATTGCCCCACACTTATCACGCAAACTCTCTGGGTTCTAGGTCTAAAGGGGTGAGTACGGTGATCGCAAGATCAGCGCTATGAGTCTTTGGATCAGCCCTGGAGGATCCTGAGGGCCGTTTCCTATTAGTCAAGGGCGATTTAGAGGGATCAAGGGTCACGTTAGTCAATGTATATGCCCCAAATGTTAATCGGATAGCGTTCTTGGAATATTGCCTATCCGAAATGTCTGCGTTCGTGGAAGGTACCCTTATTATAGGGAGCAATCTCAATGTGGCCTTGGAGCCACTTCTGGATGTTTCGTGCAACGCGTCACATCTCTCATATGCCTCTCTCCGGCGGTTTAAAAAAATACTACAAACTGAGCAGCTGTTAGACATCTGGAGGGTTCTTCATGGCCATGCCAGAGACTACACATTTTTCTCAACGCCTCACCAGTCGTACTCACGCCTGGTTTACTTTTTGCTGAGACAGTCGGACTTGCACAGGATTGTACTATATTGAGATCTGTACAATCTCTGATCATTCCCCGGTGGCCATGGAGATCCGATTGGGAGATGACACCCTCCAGACCTGGCAGTGGTGCCTTATTGAGTTAATCCTACAGGACGTGGGGGTCAGTGCTGCTCTAGAGCAGCAAATCCATCAGTATTTTGGGGCTAATCAGACGTACGCGATACGGCCTCTCTCTCTGTGGGAGGCACACAAATGTGTGATTAGGGGGTTTCCTGAGCTCCCAGGGCTCCCGCCTCAAAAACATTTGTTCAGCTACGATCATTTATCTGACTAGTTGTATTCGGACCTTGGAACAGAGCCATAAACAGTCCCAGGCTCAGTCGACTCTCTCAGAGCTCCTGGCTCTTAGGAAAAAACTGCGGGCCTTTTTCTTGGATAAGGTGAAAGCTCGGCGCGCCTGGTTGCGCAAACACTTTTATGAATGGGGCAACAAACCGGGGATCCTCCTAGCAAGAGCTTTAAGGGAAAGCCGTCCTCGCACGGCCGTGTCGCAAGTACTCTCGAGCTCGGGGAGAGTTCTGAGGGAGTTTCTGTAAATAGCGGATCGTTTTTGGGAATTTTATCAATCTCTGTATGGTTTGTCCCCATCACTCATGGGCCAAGTCCTTGAGGACAAGACTCAGGCCATACTTACCTACCTTGAGGAGTCTGGGCTGCCTCGCTTTGGCTTGGCCTCTGTCCGAGGTAGAGCTGTACCGAGCTCTGAAAGAGTCAAAACCACATAGAGCACCGGGACCTGATGGATTAATGCTCTTTTATTACAAACAATTTTCTTCATACTTGACACAACCCTTCCTCAGGGCCTTTAATTCAATTCTCGATGCCCACGCGCTCCCTGTTGACACGCTACGGGCGTCTATAACAGTTATCCCGAAAGAAGGTAGGGACCAAGCCTAATGTGCTAATTACTGCCCTATTTCTCTGCTCAATGTAGACCTAAAGCTCTTTACGAAAATCCTGGCTGATAGATTACTTCCCCATATGCCTGGACTAGTACATGCTGACCAAGTAGGCTTCATACCAGGCAGAGAAGCTAAGGAAAACACAATGCGAGCTCTGAATACCATCCATTTAGCTAGGTCATTGGACATTGCAACCATTCTCCATTAGATAGGGTGGACTGGGTTTTCCTGAAAACAACTGACATACGTGGGGTTTGGAAGCACGTTCTCCACATGGATAGATAGCCTATATTCCCATGCGACGGCTCACGTACGACTGAATGGGGTAGCTTATGCTGACTTCTCCTTCTTTAATGGCATGAGACAGGGATGCCCACTCTCCCCCCTCCTGTTTGTACTGACCCTGGAGCCTCTTTTGTGCCGCATATGGAATAGCCCAAATTTTCCAGGAATGTCTGTGAGAGAATCGACCCATAAAGTGGCAGGACTTGCTCTTTATCGTGACAAACCCTGCTACCTCACTACCAAACCTTCTTGCAGAGTTTGACCGCTACAAATCCCTAGCCAACTTTGCGATTAAGCTACAGAAGTCGGAGGCCTTGAACCTTAACGTGCCCGATGCAGTCCTAGACTCCCTTTCTTCTTACTTTCCGTTCAAATGGGCCTCGCACAGTATTAAATACCTGGGAATCTTCCTGACCCCTTCTTTGGGAGGGATCTTCTCGGCCATTTTCCCACCATTTCTTGCCCAGATGAAACTGGACCTACAGCTCTGGACGAAGGACATATTTACATGGTTTGGTCAGAATAGCATTCTCAAAATGAATGTTCTGCCCCGTCTCCTTTATCTCCTCCAGACATTACCAATACACATCCCGACAGGTTTTCTGAAGAGGGTGAAGGGGGATTTTGGCAGATTTTTTTGGGCGCACAGGGGCCATCGTCTAAGTCAACTGCTTATGTCCCACCCTAAAAATAGAGTGTGCATTGGGTTCCCTGATCCCATGCAATACCACAAGGCTGTTCACATGGCAAGGGTTCTGGATTGGTGCCGGTGGGACAGAGAAGGGATGGCTGCAACTGGAGCAGTCATGCTCCCCGGTCACTCTCGGGGCCTACCTTGGCTTGCTAAGAGGTCGACCTGCCACTCGCTTGACCAATCACCCGCTCATTGGTCCCACCCCTGGCCCTCTGTCGAGCCGACAGAAGTCGCTGGGTGACAGATGTGTGTCTGGGACACCCGGACCTGCCCATCTCGCCCCAGGACAGGGAGGCCGGTGGCTTAATAAAGTCGGGAGGCTTCAGGGTGTATCACTTCCATGGCAGTGTGGAGTTTTTACTTAAATGCCCCCTCTCACTCCCTTTGAGGAAAGATATCTGGAGAGGGGTCCCATCTGTCATGGCCTGTCGGTTTCCTACCATTTACTCAGTGGCCCACCTGATCTTCTACACCCGGTTTACATTTCCAAATGGGAACGGGATCTGGAAACCACTTTTGCGGCACCCCAAGTGGATAGGATGACTTAAAAAGCTTCCATATCCAGTAATGTCCAGGAGACGGGGTTTAGGATCTTATCCAGATGGTACCGAGTTCCAAAGACCCTACACAAAATGTTCCCGCAGTGCTCTCCGCTTTGCTGGCGCTGTCAGTCAGTAGGTGTCGCTACTACATATCTTTTGGTCCTGCCCGTTGCTCGGAGAGTTCTGGGATAAGGTGGCCCATATTTGCGAAAGATTGAATGGTATTAGTCTAGGGTCCGACCTGGCTGAATATTTAGTACACCTGGCACCTATGCCTTTACGTCGATACAAGACTCTTTTGGTACACTTACTCAGTGCAGCGAAGATATGCATCCCACTGTACTGAAAGCGCACGTCGGCACCCCCGATCTCACTGTGGCTGTCGAGGATTGGGGATATCTACAAAATGGAGGACCTTCTGGCCTCTGCTAGTCACAGGGTTTCCCAATTTAACCGTACCTGGTTCTACTGGACGTAATTCCCTGCTTCCCAAGACTATGTGGCCTTAATGATAGAGGAATAGTGAAAGGACCAGATGAGTCCTGTGAGGGCAACTGGCCCGCCTGGGGCGGAGATGTAAGAACGCCCCCACTCTGAATACTGCGGTGGTTGAGAGTCGATGATCAGGAGTCCAGACCGGATACAGAGATGGCTTGATATCACTTGTGATGAGTTGGCGAATATCTAGATTTTCTCTTGCTGCCATCTTTCTGCCTTCCTTCCTTTTCTTTCCCCCTTTTCTTCTCTCTCTTCTCTCTCCATCCCCTGATCCATCGCTCCAAGGTGTGTGAATACAAATTTGTGATTCTATGCTCTCCGACTTCTTCTAGTCAGCTGGGACAGATGTCTGAGATAATGCCGAGCTACGATATTTTAGAACACACGCACATTCACTCGTATTTACTGTACTGCTGCCTGTTATGGGTTTTACTTGCTATACTCTGCTGTATTTTCTATACATATGTTTATTTTTCTTTTGTACTGAAAAACGTATACATAAAGAATTTATTAAAAAACAGAACCATATCACAAAATCTAGATGCATTCAAGAATGTGCTGACTTGGTACAATTATATGGCTAACTCCATGCAGCCTTTCTTTAATGTAGTGTTTAATTGTTTGAGAGTAACCTGCAGTCTCAGCTGGATATTGGCTCATAGGTTTCTGCCTGGAGGACCATTGAAGCTTTGTAGACTATAGGGGGGCATCCAAACCAGAAAGTAGAAATCTAAACCTGCAAAAAATTTGTTTTCATTTCGTTTCAGATCAATTCGGATTTTTATTGCTTTAATTTTTCGGATCTTGGATCCAAAATTCGATTCGGTTCGATATTCTGATTTAGAATCCGTCCAAATTTTCATTTCGGAAAGATCCACAACAGGAAGTCACATCACTCTGCCTGTAATGACTCTGCCCAACAGCCAAAAAAACCCCATCTGATTGGCCAGAGAACAGTCACAGTCCAATTTTGTTTTTAACAAAATGTGGACAGACCCAAATTTTCATTAAAGATTCTTTCGCATTCGGACTTGTTGGATGCATCCAAATGTCCGAATTTAACGAAATTCATACGAATATCCATTCAGAACAAAGGGAAATTGAAAGTTTACCAGAAAGCGACATTGTCACATCTATGGAGCTTCTTATGAACACACCATATTTACATATCTCCAGTGGAAACAGACTGTAGACATAGCTATGATTTCTTTTGTTGATTTCTCATTTTTTTCTAGATCTGCTGAACAAGCCAATTTTAGAAGTGTTTTCAAGTGATCCCAATGATGTCATTATAATTGGTGACACGATTTGGTTCCATTGCAAAAATGCGACAAATGCACACAAGTTCTATCTGACAAATGATCAGGATAACAGCACAACTAGACAACAAGAAACTTCTGAATTTGCTATTGCAGATTTAAGCATAAGTAACTCTGGCAAATATACCTGCAAGTACAGTAGGAACACAGATATCTCGGAGCCCAGTGAGCCTAAGTTTATATATGTTAAAGGTAAAGAGATTATCCAGATTCTATTATGATATATATATAATTCATTTTTAACATAGGTAATTGTGTTTCCTCTATAACATAAATATACTAACTTTTACATTTTTGTGTACACTGCACATGCCATGGGAACATAGCAGAAATGCAGGCTTTATTCCTAGGATGGTAAATCATGCTGACTCTACCCATACTACAACATTGAAAGATAGTTTACCTGAGTCTGGGAGGTATTGTGTAGATCAGGTATGATTTTAAGTTGTGGGGATTCTAATTCTCCCATAATTCATTGAAATCATGCACTGCAGGAGTCTAACCTGATTTTCATCTTGGCTCAGAAAAGAGAATTATGGAAGATCAATCGCAGAGAGATGTATCAACAGGTACATCTGTTGGGAAACATTTCCAGCACTCATCAAGGCTTAGCTAAAGTAGTATTAAACTCTCAAACTTGTTTCAATAATTATTCAAAATCTAACAAAAATACATTGATCAGCAAACTATTTCCTTACATTTTTAGCACTTAGTCATCATGTTTCCAAACACTGTCTCCAACACTCTCAGCTCCACTTCCCTAAACTGCCTATGAAATACAAGATCCCAAGGAACAGCACAGTCGCCAGCAGGGGTATATCCACTGGCTTAGGAAGGAAGGAGCAGAGAGCAGGGGATTGACTTACCTTGCTGTGCCTGTGTGTTTGTGTAGGCACACACAGTTTAGTAGGGTGTCCAAACCATTCAACATGTCCATCAGACATGCGTAATCTTGAAATAAAAATAAATGTTTTGCATTAAAATCAACATGATTTAGAGACTTGGCTACATTCAGAAGGTCATCAGCATGATACAATAGCACATTAAAACCAATATACCTCCTACTGGTACCCACATATGTGTATACATTATACTTGTATATCATGAACTCCTTGTTTGTCCTAATCCAAAAATTTATTGTGTAATCCACTGTGGGTCCGATTTTTTGAAGTCATGGTAACTAATTTTGATGGGAAGCAACCGTTTTGGGAGGTGCTCTTAAATTACCTGAAGCCATTATTCAATATTGGTAATGTCTTGCATTAATATATTACGTAGGATATAGTTTCTATCTCCATGATCAGTATGTATAAACAGTAGTTTCTCCATGTATGTATAAACAGTAGTTTCTAACAACATATATATTGTATATCCCTGTGGAAATCTACATTAAATTTTTTTAACTTTTTTAATTTTTACCACTTGCTAGCCAGGGCGTTAAATCCCCTTTCTGTCCAGGCGATTTTTCAGTATTCAGCGCTGCAGTATTTTGACATTTATTCCATCATGCAAGGCTGTACTGAAATTAACCACGCGCGTCGGGGGGGGTCCACGGCAGCTCAAATAGTCCTTGTGAGTAAGGTTCCAGTCATTTCTGTGAGCATGAAGTAGGTTTTGAATTGTCCTTATTTGTAATTATCGTTATGATGTTGGCCATGGAGTTTATTATACTTAGATTTATCTTCGATACAATATTTTAGATTACCTCCAACCTTCCTGATGAAGCACATGCAATTGCGAAACCCGTTGAAGACTGGGCCCACAGTGGATTACACAATAAATATATGGATAAGGACAAACAAGGAGTTTATGATATATGGGTATAATGTATACACATATGTGGGCACCATAAGGAGGAAGTTTGGTTTTAATGTGCTATTGTATCATGCTTATGACATTCTGAATGTAACCAAGTATCTAAATCATGTTGATTTTAATGCAATAAAATGTATTTTTTTTTATTACAAGATTACGTGTGTCTGATGTACATGTTGTATGTTTTGGACACCTTAAAAGCCCCGTTTTTCTTCTTATATATTTCTAATTAGGGGTGTGGTGCCTGACTGGTTACATTTATAAGTATTTAACACACAGCTTAGTAGCACACAAAAGAGTGGCTCCATAAGATCCTGCAAGGGAAAGGAATCACCCTTAGGCTACATTCACACTTTGCCCTCATTCACACTAGAAAAGGCCGGCATGTACAGCTCCGTGCTGCATGCACGGCCGTATCGGGCAGCTCCCGGGAAGGACAAGGGCTGCGTGTGGTTAGTACGCGGCCCCCGTCCTTCTCTATGGGAGTATGTGGCCGTACACCGCCCTACGCTCACCCGCTATGCACGTCCGTGCGGGTGTCTGCACTCGTACGCTGACAGGATGGATCCTGTATGTGTCCGAGCCAGGAAACACTCACCCGAACGGACCTGCACTTGGGGTGAGGGAAGGGCGGCGTACGGCCACGTACTCCCATAGTGAAGGACGGGGGCTGCGTACTAATCACATGCAGCACTTGTCCTTCCCGAGAGCTGCACAATATGGCCGTGCACGCAGCATGGAGCTGTAGGTGCTGGCCTTCTCTAGTGTGAATGAGGGCTTACAGTTGGGGTGCATTTAGGAATTCCTGTGGTGGAAACTTGTGATTTCATACAGCAGGAATCCCTAATCTGCAATTTACAAACAGCAGCTGTCAAGTTCAAGTTAATGATTGGGTGACAGCAGCTGCATTTGAAAGCTGCGGAATGCTAGCACATCACATATAATTGTATGTGATACCAGCAGCGTAACAACCGGGGGGCGCAGAGCAGGGCCCTGGGCGCAGAGCAGGGACAGGCGAGACCCGTCGAATGAAATGCTGCAGCGGTGTGGAGTCCCGGGCGGTAAGTTGCTTTCTACCTTTAGTCCTGCTTTGCACAAGCAGGACTAAATGTAGTGTGGGGAAGCCGATTGTGGAGACAGCAGCCTGTTCCCCCACTACCTCTCTCCTTGCGGTCGCTGTCTTCCGGTCTCTGTTCTCCCCCTGCCGCCGAGTTAAAAGTAACCCTGCCGCTCCATATACACAGTGAGAGGGGAGAGCAGTTTTCCCCTCTCAGCTGTGACAGGAGTTCCAGCACAGTGCTGTGCTAGAACTCCTGCATTGGAGGATAGGGTGACGGGCCCTCCGGCATCTGCTGCGGGCAAACTGGCTGGTGCGAAGGAGAGCCCTCACTACCAACCAGGGCCCCCCTGAGCCCCCACTGACCACCAGGGTAAGGTGACCAGTGATTTAAATTCCAGGGACATTTTTAAGGGCTCATTCACATTGGAATTGGCCGGCACATACAGCTCCGTGCTGTGTGCACGGCCGTATCAGGCAGCTCCTGGGAAGGACAGGTGCTGCATGTGATTAGTACACAGCCCCCATTCTTCTCTATGGGACTACGCGGCCGCCCTGCGCTCACCCATCCACGGTGCGGGTGAGCGTACCCGCCTGCTGACAGAATGGATCCTGTCTGAGTCTGAGCCAGGAAACATGCACCCGTATGGACGTGCAGGGCGGGTGAGCGTAGGGGAGTGTGCGGCTGCATACTCCCATAGAGAAGGACAGGGGCTGCGTACTAATCACACGCAGCACCTGCCCTTCCCGGGAGCTGCCCGATACGGCTGTGCACGCAGCACGGAGCTGTACATGCCGGCCGATTCCAGTGTGAATGAGCCCTACATGTCCCCGGGTACATCAAATAAAACATTTTTGTTTTTTAATACTCGCCTGATCCCTGGATCCACTGACAAGCCCAGCCTCCCGTCTCCCCCGCTGTCAGAAGCTGGGGGAGATTAGTGACACGCAAGGACACTGAGGGGGAGAGTTGTGGAGTGGAAAGATACATTTGAGTGTCATCCGCTATTAGCATAGCGGTAGCGATGCAAAATGCGCAGCCGGCTTCCGCGCTATGTTAATAGCGTATCTTCTCAGACCCACTGGAACAGCACCCAGCGGGGAGGAAAGAAACCAGGGATGCGCCGATGTATCGGCCGAAACATGGCTCTTTCGGCATTATGCCAAAAGTGCCATTTTCGGCCGATATGTTTCGGCGGCCGATATATCGGCGGCCGATATATCGGTGCATCCCTATCGGAAAGGGTTTTTAATAGACACGAAAATAGATCAAGTAGTCTCTCATACCTACCGAACTACTAGAATGGAAGAGAGGAGTCACAACCTGCTTCCAGGGAGATAGCACCCAGGTAAACAGTGAAGTTAAAGCAGGGTTACTCCCTCTAGACACCTCAGCAAGTTGTTTAGAGAGACCAAGCCAGAGCATGTCAGACAGACACAGGGGAAGTAACTACAACTGCTTTGTCAACTACCCCC
>NW_017309338.1:43567-52657 GCF_000935625.1 Nanorana parkeri
CCGCCCGCCCCAGCTTCCTTCATGGACAAAGGGAAACTTTTAGAGAACTTTATAAAAAATCCCTTGCCACCCGTGAACTATGGCTACAGGAAGTTAAGAATCTTTCCTGGGGTGCAGCCTGTACCTCCTGGAGAAGAAGAGCATGACACCTGGATGGAACAAGCTATGCAAGCACTAAAAGAATGGTATGTTCCAAAGGCTCAAAAGAAACAATGCATTACTGAAAGTCTGAAAGGCATTGCAGCAGAAGCCACCAGAAATTTGAAATTCAGTCAGGAGTCTTGTGCAGCTTATGACTATCTTTGCATGTTGCAAGATGAATGTGGACGCACAGAGAGATAAAGCTACAGATTTGATCTACCAATTTGAACACTCACTTTACCAGAAAGATGAGAAAGATGAGCTCTCCAAGAATATTCAACGACTAAGCAAAATACTGTACCAGATTGTACTAAAGAAAGAAATAGAGCCCACAGATATAGATCAAGTCAGAATGATCCTGAGAGGCGCACGGAATTCTGACCCCATCTGGATCCAGTTGAAGACTTTACAAGGAGGTTCCTCTTTGCGATACCCTGAGCTTATTAAGACGGTGAGGGAGGAAGAGGCTATCCCAGAGGAGAAAAAGAAGGGCTCAGGACTTTAATTTGCTACCAAGGTCCGAACAGTCAGCATGTGAAATGGGAATTCGGAAATAGACCAATTGAAGGCTCAAGTATCCCATCTGATGCAAATGCTAACTCTATTGGCCGCAGGAGTAAAGTCACCCCTTGAAAAAGTCTCCTCTGAATTGGTTCCCGTTTATACCACCCAGATGGTTCCTATCAAGAACCCAACAAACATCTGCTATAACTGTGGTGGAGTGGGTCATTACCGTAGTACCTGTCCGAGTCCACCAAATTCAAGAGAAAATTATCAAACGACGGGAAACTTCAGAGAGCCCCAGTGAAGGAGCAAACTGGGTGCCCAACTACTGAAGACTGCTCAAATTCCCAAGATCCAAAAAAGAGACAGGAGAGGCCCAAATCTTTACCCAAAGCCTCACCTGATATGACTAAAAGATCCTCTTCCATGGTGTCTGATCCTGTGTCATAAGGAAGCAATGCACACCCACAACCCAAACCCCCGTTAGGGGACAGGAAACAACCACCGCGAACTAGGAAGAAGGCTAGAGTGCAGCCGGCTGGGTCTACACCTTCTACTACTCTGAAGAAGTATCCTGATAGGTCCTTCACCCATTATCCTTATTCAAATAGAAGGGTTCTACATGAAGGCTCTCCTCGGTTCAGGTGCTCAAGTAACCCTGATTTACTGAGACTTCTACAAAAAGCATTTGAAGCATCTACCCCTAATGAAGTTAGAGGATCTTGAAATCTGGGGTATTGTGACTAAGAAGCTTCCATATGATGGGTATCTACAGGTCAAGCTGGAATTCAGTTCAGCAACTGTTGGACAACCACGAATCTTTGACACATTGGCCATTGTAAGTCTGCTTCCCCCAGGGGCTTATCAGACTTCCATGATTGTGGGGATGAACACTGACTTGGTGAGACGCCTTGTAACTCAATTAGTAACAGAGTCCTACTTCTGAGACTATGCACCCCATGTTATGGCCAATAGATCAACGGATGGTCCAGGAACAGAGAGCCCCTGAGATCATAGCTGAATGGTTCTATCCTAAAGACAGTGAGTGGAAAAAAGCAACTTTAGTCTCAACTCCTTAAGTGGCGAGAATTGTCTCTAAAGATGAGTTTGACGTGGGGTGCGCCCATACCACCCAGCATCGCATCAGTCTGCAAGATAAGAAGCCCTTCTGGGAAAGGTCACAGCAAGTCCTGTTGGGAGATCTGGATGATCTAAGAGCTGGCTGATCTAAGAGCTGGCTGACCAGGATAATCCAAGAATCCAGGAGTCCTTATGCCTCCCCTATTGTGGTAGTTCGCAAGAAAAACGGTTCCATCCATTTGTGTATAGACTACTGCACATTCAATTGAAGAGCCATTTCCGACCAACACACTACTCCTCGAATAAAAGATGCCTTAAAATGTTGGTCTGGAGCAAAATGGTTTAGTGTACTGGATCTATGGAGCGGATATCATCAAATACCCATGCATCCCGAAGATAAAGAAAAGACTGCCCTTTGGCATTCTTTGAGTTCAATAGAATGCCTCAAGGTCTAACTAGAGCTCTCGCCACATTTCAGCATCTAATGGAGAAGACAGTGGTAGATATGAACCTGATAGAGGAATTAGTATCCCTGGATGATCTGATAGTCTTCAGGAAAACCCTTGAAGAACGCAAACAGCGGTTGGAGAAAGTTCTTAAATGGCTTCCGTGAAGAAGGGCTGAATCTTTCTCTAGAGAAATGTCAAATCTGCTTACCCTCTGTACCATCACTAGAGAGTAAGCTGCCAAAGGCCTGTAGTGCCCTCTAAAATGTCGCTATTCAATTTAGAGATACCTGGACTGTAACCAGTCTAGATACTGATTATACAGAGCTCTGCATTCTATAGGTGTCCCTGAATCTGCTGGATTGGTTGCTCCTCCTGTTGCTGAGGAAAAGGTAGCCTTGGCATACAGTGAGGGAGGATCCATCCTCAGATTATGACTATGCACCTGACCCTAGCCAATCCCTGAGTAGGATGACTCAGAGGCATGGTTGAGGGCAGGTAATAAAAGGTCTGGGGACATTGTGCAGAGGTCTCTTCCCCCTAGGGGCCTCACCCTAGGAGGTCTGTGTGATGCAAGCAAATGGCCTGGGCCTCGGCACATGGCAGGTGCTGGGGGCCTGCAGGCTTAGGACTCCATAGGAACTTTGCTTGGGCCCCATACACGTGGCAGGTGTTGGGTGCCTTGTTCTAAGAAGATACTACCACTAACCTGGAGTGCTCCTTGTCAGTTGCAGATGCTGAGGGCACAGAGATTCCAGACCCTGAAGAGGAAAATACCTGATGGAAGCTGGGTCGGAGGGAGAGTCTGCTTGTTGGGGGGTACCGCAGAGGAGCTGGTGAGAGCGTCCGTCTGGGACCCACAAGGGAGATCCCTCACCCTATTCCAGGTATCTGTTCGAGAAGAAGCCAGCGGTCCTTACCTGAGTCCAGCGATAGCTAACCTTCTCTTTATAAGTTACTGGACCCTCCTGGCTGTTCGCAGTATTGCTAATACCATTTGTCCCTGGGACCAGATCACAGTGATATCGGCCTTAGTTGTTGCTAAGGGAGAAAGCTGTCCTGAGAAGAACCCAAGGGCATCCTACAGATCCTAAACCCTCTCTCCTGTTGAATCCGCAAATAAATACCCTAAGACTTGAGCCTGTTTCTGTATCGGAGGGTCGGTGTGCTGGATCTGAACAAGGGGGCCGGTGGCTGGCAAACAGGTAGGGGAACCCTATATCATACTCAGCGGCTCCTTCGGGGGTGAGCGCTACAGGCCTCTGAAGGAGAATAGCCAAGGCTGAAATATGGCCCTTGATAGTTCTCAAGGCCAGGTGCTGGTCTAGACCAGATTGGAGAAAAGTCTCTGATGAAGCCTAAGTGCCTTGCACCAGGCAATGTAGGCCTTACTGGTGTGATGATAGACCTTCTGTGAAGTTGACTTCCTAGACTTCAGCAGTGTTGGGATAAATGAGTCAGACAGACACTGATCCTTCATTACTTGGGCTTTAACAGCCAAGCTGTAAAAGTCAAAGAAGCAGGAAGTTGCACAAGTCCTGAGACAGTAGATCAGGCCAGTCTCCTAGGTATCTGACTATGTATGAGTATCAGATACTTCTGGGCCAGTTCAGTGCCACCAGGATCACTGGAATCAGAAAAGGGAAAATTAAAGTGTGTTAATAAACTGTAACTAAGCTTTTATATTAATGGTAAAGTCAGATCATTTAACAGATGATTACAGATTGGTTGCTAATTGCTAGGGCCTGCACGGCACGGCACATTCTCACCGTCTTCAAACTGGCTTACTGAATCCACCTTCTTGTGTCAATAGAGTAAACTACAAAGTCACATTACAAAACTAGACTTCACCTGTCACAACATAATGATGTATTCACATCACACTTAGGGTGACACCATTTTTATTTGGTATATAAAATTAATCAGTTATGATATACATACAACTTTATGTATTTCAGTCTTGTATAAATACTTTGTAATATGGATGTCTTGCTTTTATCGCATTCTCATCTTTACAGACAAATACCCACCACCAGCAATTACAGTGAAACCCCGGAAAATTGTACGCCCAGGAGAAGACATAACAATAACATGTGATACTCCCTATCGTGAAATAAAATTTACTATTTACAAGTATTCTGTATGGATCACAGATGGTGATACCAATCCATTTTCATATGTTATAAAAGAGGCAGGAGAGAAAGATGTTGGCCAATATTGTTGTGGTTTCCAGACTAAATCTGGAAACAAAACACAAATCCAGTCTGATTTCAGCGATCCTATTATGGTACAAATTAGAGGTAATACATGAGCATTATTTTTGTAAATTTAATAAAAAATATAAGAAAATATAAAAAATGTTATAGACCCATGCCTAGGGTCTAAAGGTTTTTAATGTACCGGACGAAATTCACACATTGTGTGGGGCTGTCGGCTCCCTTTCAGCCGGCATCCCTCAATCAGCTGATTGAAGGAAAAATGTAAATCGATCAGAGCCGGCAGCCAATGAGCTGCCTGCTTTAGTCGGGTATTCTGACAGGGATCGGAGGCTCCTGCCAGAATACAATGTAAACAGTGGGATTCCTCAATCGACACGCTCTTTGTGTTGATGGAGTAATTGGGTCATTTTTTTTTTTTGTTCAGCCCCGTGGGTTGAACGAAAAAAATTGATAGGTGTATGGCCAGCCTTGGAATTTCAGTGCTGTGCCAGGTAGCGATGAGCCGAACACCCCCTGTGTTCGGATCGAATCCGAATTTTAGAACATGGGAAAAGTTTGAATTCGAACTCGAACTCGAACTCAATGCAAGTCTATGGGGGTAGAAGCCTATTGTCTATGGGTTTTGAAACCTTATTTGCAATTTATTGGCCATAAAAAGTGTATTGGGATTTGGGTACTGCCCTGGGGGAAAGGAATCAATGAAAAAAAAAACTTTAAAAAAATACAGTTTTTAAAGAAGCAGTGATTTTAACATCACTTAAAGGGTAACAATAACAATAAAAAATGTCTTTAAATATCATGCCCTTAAACTGCCTGTAAAGTGGTGCATCTCTACAATGTATAGAACCTGCATCAGCAAAAACTGACATTTCTAAAGAATAAAAATGACATTTCTTTTTTTTTTAAAGCGTGCGGTTCCACCTCCCAAACAATACCAGGCCCTTTAGGTCTGGTAGGAATGTTAGGAGAGACCCCATTTAAAAAGAAAAAAAAAGCATGGGGTCGCCACTGGAAAAGCACCTTGTCCCTGTGCTAATGTGGACAAGGGCCTCTTCCCCACAAGCCCTGAGGCGTTTTTTTGTGGTGGTGCGGGCAAGTGGCTTATTCACATCAGGGTACCCCCCTGGTGAAAGAGTAAGGGGTACTTGTAACCCTATCCTTTCACGAAAAGGGTTAAATAAAAGATTAAATAAAACACCAGACTTTAATCAAAAATCCTTTATTTGAAAAAAAAAACCACAACAAAAGGATCTTTGACAAGTCCTTTAAAAAAAAAAAAAAGTATCCATCGACGTAATGCAGAGTCAATCACAAAGTCCAGCGTTGTCCACGATGATGACGACGACGCGACAAAATAAAACATAAATAGAAATAATAAAAAAACAACGACCGCCGTCCCGTCCGCTGCGACAAACACACGCCACAGAATGGTGTTTTGACCAGATGCCGTCAACGTATAAACAATTGGGCGGAACTAGTAGTGACAGCTAGCTCCGCCCAACTGTTTACAGTTGTAACAGGTGAGCCATGAGTGGGCAGAGTCATCATGACTTTGCCCAATCATGGCTCTCACAGTTCTCTGTGCCCTGATTGGGGAAAGTCTTGCACCTGACCTTTGGGGTGTTTGGCGGGCGAACAGCCGCTGAACTCCCTGATAGTTTGTGTGTTCGGCGAACACACAGACTAGTGATGTTCGAGTCGAACTCACGTTCGGCTCCAACATCGAGCCCATCAGTAGTGCTAGGCAACTACCTGTGGCCACATAAATCTATGGTTGTGGTAATACAGTTACCTAAGGGAAACATTCTGTAAAATCAAAACATGCACGTTGGCCCTTTCAATACATATTGGGTAACGAATAGCAAGCCTTTAAAGCAGTGCTTCTCAACCTTTCTAGGGCCGGGACCCCTTGGTAACATTTGCCAAGTTGTGGTGACCCCCAACGGTAAAATTTAGGGTTGACGCGGCTGCTGCGAAATCTGGCGGCGTGGCGGGAGAGCTGACACTGCTGCGCTAGGAGAGGGCTGAGGACTCTCACCGAGCACATCAGAAATCACACA
Source organism: Nanorana parkeri (assembly GCF_000935625.1). Classification (NCBI taxonomy): domain Eukaryota; kingdom Metazoa; phylum Chordata; class Amphibia; order Anura; family Dicroglossidae; genus Nanorana; species Nanorana parkeri. The sequence goes on from NW_017309338.1 coordinate 50,018, forward strand.
GCGACCCACAGGTTGAGAACCACTGTTGTAACAGCTAAAATGGCAAACCATATAACACAAGCCGAGGGTGTCAGCTTTTATTATTAATAATAATGATAATCTAATAGCTATCTAATAGTGGGAGACTCCCGACGACCCCTGGAGAAATTGTCATTCGACCCCCGAAGGGGTCCCGACCCACAGGTTGAGAACCGCTGCTTTAAAGGAAGAATCTTTCTTGCTTCCCTTAGCAACAATGATCTAAAAAGTTTGTCCGCACAGCACTAGAAACTTGGAAGAAAGATGATCAATCTATACAGGCAGCAAGAACTATCAGGTACTTTCAGTTATGAGGCCCAGCTGTTATAAGAGCTACGTTATGGGGAGGTAATAACTAATGTTTTCTCAAAGGAATTGTATACCTCTAAATACGCTTCCTTCGCATATAATTTCCTATTTTTTTTCCCATAATTTGGTTGCCCACCCATATAAAATACAATTCCATTCCCTTGGGTCAGTGTTCTATGCTAGCTCTGGTTATTACCATGTACATTAGACAAATATTTGTATTTGCACTAAGAACTAAATCAGTATACTGGTAGATACAATCCTCTCCTGCATTGTCATCCTGTTACATGCTTTTCCATTGTAGACTATAGGTGGTCATGCTTATGCTCAATGCAAAGTCATGTTCTACTATTCTAGAAGTCCACCCTGAGTGACAGTAGAGAATATGAACATTTACATGAAGTGGGTGCAAATAGGTGGAAGGAGATCAGCAGTGCGACAAACAAATATGAAAAAAGGTTTAAATTAGGGATGTCCCAATACCACTTTTTCAAGACCAAGTACAAGTACTTCCCCTCATGTACTTGCCGATACCAATTACTGATACTTTTTAGTAAAGGGCCAGGTGACTTTAAATGATCCATAGTACAACTACATGTTATGTTCTATGGATCATGATTTAACCTATACATGTTCGCAGGGGAGAATTGTAAATCTATTGCTGTAGTTGAGGTGTGTGCTGTATATATGTACTACATATACATTACACACGTCCAGTACACTATAGCAATAGATTTACAGCCAGCCCTGTCCCAGCTTCCCTCAATCACAGTTTCACTTCGATCCCTGTTGCCTCACGAGATGCCTCTTGTAGTCGGCGCTGGGCAGGATCGCTGCATCGCGTCTCGGTGCTCAGCTTGTGGGAGGCGCTTGTACTATGTACTACATATAGAATGCACTGCAGCGATAGATTTACAATTCTGCACTGCTAACATGAATAAGTTAAATGATCCATAGTACAGGGCTACATATGGATCATTTAATTTATTCATGTTAGCAGAGGAGAATTAGAGTACACATTGCTAATACACTGGGGACCATAGATTTACATTTATCCCATGCTTAATAGTGCCCCCCCTTGCCCACACTAACTGTGCGGGAGAGCAGCGACGAGTCAGCGCTGGTCCGGTGGGAGGAGCTCCAGGTGGGGTCCTAATTTTGCTGGCCCAGAGGTGCCGGCCAGCTAAATTAAGGTGCTCTCCGGCACTGAAGGACAGCGCTGAGCTGAAGAGGAGCGTCGCGTCACTGCTGCTCCGGTGGGCGGCACTCCAAGTGGGGTCCTCTGGGCAGTCGCCGGCCACCTAAATTAGGAACCCACCTGGAGCGCTGCCCACCGGAGCAGCAGTGACGCGACGCTTGGCAAGGTAAGAAAAAAACAAAAACCATAGCGCAAGCTTCGGCAAGCTCTTCTCTCCATGTGACCCGCTCTGTGATCATTCAGTGCTCTGCTCTCAGTGTCTCAGTGCTGAGATGCAGGGCCAGTGGTAGGAGTTTTGCAGCGCAGGACCTGCTTAAAGGGGCTGCTGCTTTGGGCCCCACAACAATGAGTGAGCCCTGGGCAGCTGCCCCTTTTGCCCTGCGTTAAAGAACTAACAGGACGGCTAAGGGGTGAGGCCAAAGTTATCTTTTATGCTGAGAATCACATATAACCTTAACTGCTGATTGTTTTGAAATGTAGTTTTCACTGAAGGCAACTTCTGACTATGTTTTTCTTTCCAAGCTTATAACAGGCTAACTTTGATGCATACATTCTAAATATTAAGAACAGAACAGTAGTACTGGAAATAAAGAAAACATGTTTATTCCGTACAACTCGCACTATACCATTTAAAGTCAAGGATCTGGAATTGTGTTTTTGTTGTTATAAAAACGTTTCTATTAGCTGTGTTCTTCAGCATGGGCTTAACAGTCTCTCGAAAAACAACCAATGAGAAGTGTTTCTGAGCCGGGGACCAAGTTTTGAAAGTAAGAAGCACTTCTCATTGGTCAGTGTAGTCATGTTACCATGCTAACTAATGAACGCTCACCATTCATGAGCATTACGACATTCCATATTGTGGAGCTAGTCAGTCCGGTGTATGGACCTGGGTAGGTGGCAGGGTGCTGTTAGTGCATCCATTAATTCATGGGAGAAAGGGAATTTACCCTGGCAGGGTGCTGTTAGTACATCCATTATTTCATATCTAAGTGTTTTAATTGTTATACCTCTCATAGTAATGATTTGTAGCTTTATATAGACACACTCCTATATGATTGATATATACTGTATGTGTGTATATATATATATATATATATATATATATATATATATAT
>NW_017309338.1:52738-75678 GCF_000935625.1 Nanorana parkeri
TATTATTTTTTATAAAATTACTTCTGTTTCAGATCTTCAGAGCCCTACAGTCTCATGGGAAGTGTATGCCAATGATGACAAAAGTGTCAAAATCAAATGCCAAGCTCCAGTTCCACATCCACGAAATATACGGTTTCAGCTGCTCAATAGCAGTGAAGGCATTGAAGAAGAAATAGAAGGTGTAGCAGAAAACCATGTCACATTTAACATCTCAAGTCCTAACCATATTCAGAAGAAATACTACTGCATCTACGCAATAAGGATAGGCAGCAACTTTGCACGTTCTGCCATTAGCAAGCCAGTTTCAATCTGGGGAGGTACGTATAAGCACTTTACTACAACTGTTTAAATGAAAAGAATTACTAATAGATAATATAAATATAACTAAATTGCAAATCTATTATTATTTATTAGCATCTGAAATAAGAACTGTTTTAGTCATTCATATAAACAGATTTTTCCTTTAGCCCTTTTTGCTGTTGGATGCATATGTGTCACTTTGCGCACACATACTAATATGCACATTTTGTTTAGGAAAATGCACTTTAAACCACAATACATTATACTGTATATTTCCTGAATGCAAAGAGCCTGTAGAAAAAAAGCTAATCGTTGACGTTGTTTTATATCGCATGACATTTGTGTTTCTGTTATTCAAATCAATATGTTTAGTCAAAAATACACTTTATTTTACTACACATGGCAGGACGTAATGGCACGGTGGGGCCTCATGTTCCCCACCATATAGAAGTGGTTAGGCATCTGTAAAAACCACTTCTACAAGTAAGTGTAAATAGGCAAGGAGGTCTCAACTGGGGCCGGACTGGGACAAAAAATAGGCCCGAGCATTATAGACTAAGCAGTCCAATCATGCGATCTCAAAGGCCTGCCCCATTCCAATCTGGGGGCGGAGCCAAACACGGAAGCACCGTCAAGGGGTGAGGCCAGCTGCTGGTAAGTACAGGAGGGCTACAGCCAACACACATGTCTTGCTACAACCAGCATACAAACCTTGTAACAATATAGGAAGCTTGCTGCAGAGAAGTCTTGTGATATCCTCAGCAGATCTCCACCTCCCCAGCCACCCTGAGCACAGTGTACAGGTCACTGCTCCCAAAATAGCGTTTCCAGTTCTCCAGCACAATACCACTTATTCTGTACACAGGCCAACCACAGCATAACTGCACTGACAGCTTTTGACAGGTCTTTCATAGCCGAGACTCTATTGGCTGGAAACTCTGCCACAATACAGAATTTCCACTCCAAACTGAAAGCTTTATGTGCAGCAGACAATGCTGATACTCAGGTGGATGCTCACATGTAAAGTTGTCTTACAGGTAATAGCATGTGGGCTGCCAGGAGCACAGGCAGCTGTCTTAGGCCTCAGGCCTGCCTAGTTTGGCTACTTACAGAGGACACAATACAGTATACACTCTATGGGTGGCACATTGGGCTACACAATTAATTAAAGGGATAGAAGGGCTGAGCTATGAAGACCGCTTCCAACAATTAAACTTTTATTCTCCTTAGAAAAGGGGCACTTAAGAGGAGACCTTATTGCAGTCTTCAAAATCATCAATGGGGACCACAATATTCAGAACAAGTTGTTTTCAAGTTGTTATGTTTCAGTATTGAGAACACGTGGACACAACAAGAGGTTGTGAAAGGGGGTTTAATCTTAGAACATGCAAGGGGTTTTTTACTGAGCGAGTAGTTAAAACATGGAATTCCCTTCCACAGACAGTGGTCTCTGCTGACACCACTATATACACTGAGTGGCCAGATTATTATGACCACCTGACGTTTGTAGGCAAATTAGCTATAATTAACTATAATTTCACGCTGAAGTTGCTAAAGGGCCAAACCATTATAAATAGGGAAGCAGGTTGTTTACCATGACAGTAGAAGTGATTTTTTTCTGAAGATATGGGTAAACAACTCGATTTAACAGCCTTTGAAGGTGGGATGATTGTTGGCGCTCGGAGCCATTGAGCGAGTATCAGCAAAACAGCAGAATTCAGCAGAAGAAGAGCAGCTGTTGTTAAAGTGTTTAAAGACTGGACTGTCAGCCGAAAATCTGGGTCTGAACGTGCGAATTGTGGCCGTCAGCGACTAGTCAATGTTAGGGCAGAACGTAGAGTGGCAAGACAACAGAAGACCATCAGTGCAGTGTCAGATTCCTTGCATCACCTTTCAACATCTCGTGGAGTCACGAGGCGGCCCAATGAAGTAATCTGAAGTAATCTCGTGGCCCAACGAAGTACTGATGGGGTGGTCATAATAATCTGGCCAGTCAGTGTACAGCGTCAGAGCAGGCCAGTGCAGTGTTCGGAGAAGGCTGATGCATGGCATTGGGCAGCCAAGTGTCCAACGCTATGCATCAGACATAGAGGAACGGCCGGGCTGAACACAATCAGGCTGACTGTGTTCAGTTCGGCCCTTTGGGCAAGTGCCCGGCATACCCTATGGTCAGACCGGCTCTGGTCTCAACCGTGTCTCCTACCAAATACCCTCATTCTACTGGGCGTCATTTGCCTCCCTGGCGGTATTCCTGAGTATGGCTCAGGGTTAATTTTCAGTACCAAGAGCGGTAACCCCCGATGTCACATACCTTAGATGGAGCCTGAGATGAAGAGGGCGGCCTCTCTTGCTGCTCCAGTCCAAACACCCCTGGATGGTGGGAACAGGTGCGTGAGGACAAGGAGTGGCACAAGTGCCGGTAGGTTGCGACTCCTGTCGAAGCTGTGTGCAGGTTGCAGAGGTTTCAGAGCAGGATGCAGGTTGGTAACACGATCCTAGAAGCAGAGTAACACAAGCCGGGTCATCCACAATCTGGCAATGAGGTACAGAATCAGAAGGCAGGACGTAATCAGGGACAGGCCGGGTCGGTAACTTGCAGGCAGCTTGGTATCCAGGGAGCAGGCAGGAGAGAGGTCAAAGACAAGCCGAGGTCAAGGAACACAGAACAGGAGCAAGGTCAAAACAGGCCGGGTTGGTAACAGGAAAACAACAGGTATACAGGATCCAGGAACATGGTAATAGCTGAAGATCAGTCAGCAGGGAGGTCTGGGTGTCTCAGCCTTAAATAGCCCTTTTGGCGCCATCATTAGGAACGAGCGTGTGCGCACGTCCGCGCACATGGACGCGTGCACGCCTACGTAGAGGCACGCGGCAGCGCACCATCCTCTGTGTAGGACGATGCTCATGCGCAGGTGCCTGTCCCGCATTCCGGCCCCGCAGGCTAGCTCTGGCTTCATGACACCCGAGCCACACTCGGGATTGCGCAAAAGTGTAACTTACCCTGTCCCTGCGAGCCCGCTGTGTCTTCTGCTGTGTTTGGCCTGCTGATGCCGGCATTTGGCTTTCAGTTTCGTTTTCGGGCGTCACAGCGGGGGGCGGAGCCGGGGGTAAATTCAAAAGTGCAAACATGACATTTACACAGAATACACACAGTACAATGTAATCTGCTATATTTACATATATTAATCAAACTATTTCACTTCAATTTTGTCCGTAGAGCTTTGTCTAGTGCCCTGCCTGCACTTTTACTGTACTCTATTGACTGTGGTACGGATCAGGCAGCGCCCCCAGAAGTAGTCCAAATATATACACTCCTAAGAGTCTAAAAATACCACTTAGATATGATGATTTGAGAGAAATGTGTGGTAATGGTCCACTGTTTAACAAATATACATAGAAACAAAATGTTCAGACCTCCAATTAGTGATGGGCTGAACACACCTGTGTTTGGTTCTAACTCGAACTTTGGAACATGGAAAAAGTTCTAACTCAAACTTAGAACTCAATGAAAGTCTATGGTACCAGAACCCGGAAAATCAAATGTTCCCATTTTGAAGGCTTATAGGTGTGGAAAAAATGGGCCTTGGATGTTGGTTCCTCCACACTGTAACCCCTCACAGTTACTCTTGATGAGCGCAGGGATGGGCCCTGCTGTAAACAATTCACATTATATGCACCCGTCTCCTTGTTGGAATTTCAGACATGATGTGGGGCTTATGCGGGGGACATATAACCCCCAGAAAGCTCGAACCACAGCAGCCCAAGGAAATCCCAGCAATAAAATATACAGCAATACAGAATAATACCACCGTACCACCAGCTATAGAGGACTACTTGAACCACAGCAGCCCAAGGAAATCCCAGCAATACATTATACAGCAATGCAGAATAATAATTTTATTATTGTGGGATGGGAAATTGGTGCTTGGGTGCAATACTTTATCGCATGTGGTGCTTGGTGCACTATAAACTGTTGTACAATGGTATTAGAGATGGTAAAGAAAGAAAAACGGTAACACCTGCGACACGGAAGGAGGGACAGCAATGAGGCAACAAAAGAACCTGCTGCTGAAAAAAAATAAATCAAAAAAATGAGAACACTGGTGACACAGAAGGAGGAACACCAGCGACGCCACTGACACAAACAAAAAGACAAAGAAAAGACAGTGAATATACTGCACAGAAAATAATACTATATACAGTACTGCATATAGCACTAACATGCTGTATAAAGCACTTACACCAGTTAGCTTACACTACACCTAACTACACCTAACTGCATCTACCTACACCTATAATTAACAACAGCAGCACACTACATAAGGCTACTGTGTGCACAGCCTTATATAGTGTGTGGCTGAGACATAGCTGTGAGCCATGATTGGGCAAAGTCAACATTACTTTGCCTAATCATGGCTCTTACAGCGCACTGTGCTGTGATTGGGCAAAGTGTTGCACCTGACCTGTGGTCAGGTGCATTGCTTTACCAAGTCAGGTTTCTCAAAGGCACTGTGCAGTGCATAGTGCCTTGTGGGGAGCTCAGTAGGCAAACAGCCCGCCGAACGCCCTGATAGTTCCTGTGTTTGCCGAACACACACAAACTAGTGATGTTGTTCAACTCGAACATCAAGCCCATCCCTACCTCCAATACCAGTGGTACTCAAACCCACAAAAGTCTTGCCACACATATATAAAAAACTGGCATCTGTGTGAGAATCATACAATACATATGCTCTACATGTAGAACAGTGAGCTTCTGTAGATGCATGTTGAATACAATGCGTTACCAAACAGATTTCTTCTGTGAAGTGCTTTAGCGCCTTGAAGTATTGGATGCACACTAGGGGGCAGATCCTTTAGCGCCTTGAAGTATTGGATGCACACTAGGGGGCAGGAAACTCCAGCCCCTCAGGATGTGTGACACAGTGGGGTTGATTTACTAACCTTATAAACACACCACGAACATGTATACACCTCTGTAGTGTGTTCCCTCCCAGCATGATCTATGGGTGGAATCTAGACACCTTTGTAATGTGTACACACCCAGCAGGTGTGTTGTGCAAAGCCCTGCCCTGAATTGCAAGGTGATGTTGTGTAAATTAGCTCTACATTGTGTTGCTTGCGTTGATGAATGCAGGAATGTAAATGCATGAGCTAACCATTTTTGTCTAAACTGTGAAGCAGCATTATATATGCATCATGTGCATGATTTTTCCATATATGGCATTAGTGGAAACATGCTTATAGAGTCTTTTTGGTTGATAAATACGCTTTGCTGTGTAAAAATCACACGCACCTGGTGCGTGCGTGTGTTTAGGTTAGTAAATCACCCCCAGTGAATCACCCGTTTGAATATATAAGACAAGGTGGTGTCCTGACACAATGGGATTGGTCCAACGGATCCCATTTTGAGATACATGCATATGTGAATGTATAGAACGGACGGTGCCCTATTGATAACAATATTAAGGATTCACTGGAAGTCTATATAGGATCCAAATATGCATGTTGGTCTGCATGTGTTGTTTACAACTGAATTCAGGAAGTGCCTACAGCACTGGACTTTTCATCCACAAATGTGGTGGAAACCATAGCATTGAAGGGCATTGATATACACTATATTGCCAAAAGTATTGGCACACCTGCCTTTACATGCACGTGAACTTTAATGGTATCCCAGTCTTAGTCTGTAGGGTTCAATATTGAGTTGGCCCACCCTTTAACAGCTTCAACTCTTCTAGGAAGGCTGTCCACAAGGCTTAGGAGTGTGTCTATGGGAATGTTTGACCATTCTTCCAGAAGCACATTTTTGAGGTCAGGTACTGATGTTGGACGAGAAGGCCTGGCTCGCAGTCTCCGCTCTAATTCATCCCAAAGGTGTTCTATCAGTATGAGGTCAGGACTCTGTGCAGGCCAGTCAAGTTCCTCCACCCCAAACTTGCACATCCATGTCTTTATGGACCTTGCTTTGTGCATTGGTGCGCAGTCATGTTGGAACAGGAAGGGGCCATCCCCAAACTGTTCCCACAAAGTTGGGAGCATTACATTGTCCAAAATGTCTTGATATGCTGAAGCATTAAGAGTTCCCTTCACTGGAACTGCGGGGCCAAACCCAATCCCAGAAAAACCACCCTACACCATGAAAAACAATCCCCCCTCCACCAAACTTTACACTTGGCACAATGCAGTCAGGCAAGTACCATTCTCCTGGCAACTGCCAAACCCAGACACGTCCATCGGATTGCCAGACAGAGAACACGGCTCCACTTCTCTAGAGTCCAGTGGCGACGTGCTTCACACCACTGCATCCGACGCTTTGCATTGCACTTGGTGATGTAAGGCCTGGATGCAACTGTTCGGCTATGGAAACCCATTCCATGAAGCTCTCTACACACTGTTGTTGTGCCAATCTGAAGGCCACACAAAGTTTGGAGGTCTGTAGCTACTGACTCTGCAGACAGTTGGCGACTTCTGCGCACTGTGCGCTTCAGCATGCGCTGACCCCGCTCTGTCATTTTACTTGGCCTACCACTTCGTGGCTGAGTTGCTGTTGCTCCCACTTTGTGGCAAAATCTTGCCCATGGTCCAATTAATATTAAAGATGGCCATGGTTCCACTTTGTTGTAATACCTCTATCAGTTGACAGTGGAATATTTAGTAGCAAGGACATTTCACAGATGGACATATTGCACAGGTGGCAACCTATCACAGTGCCATGCTTGAATTCACTGAGCTCCTGAGAGCGACCCATTCTTTCACAAATATTTGTAGAAGCAGTCTGCATGCCTAGGTGCTTGATTTTATACACCTGTGACCATGGAGGTGATTGGAACACCTGAATCCAATGATTTGTCCCAATACTTTTGGCAATATAGTGTATATTAAACAGAGCCGTCTATATAGAGCTATTTCTGAGTCACATGCACACTATGCTCACAAGAGCTAATCGACTGTTTCCTGGATTTCGAACTCTTAGTCCTAAAATATCCATTCACTTTTTCCAATAGGACTTCAAGTGTTTCCCTGTTTGCAAACAAATTATATTCCTAGAGATGGCATTTGCAGCACAAGGATATATAGTATTCCGGAAATATTAGTAATTATTGGATGGTACCTAGTGGCTCCACAGGCATGCTGGGGATACTATTAAATATTTTTAGGAAGGGGGGTTTATGTCATATTTGTCATATTTTGGTTTAATTATGAAGTACAATAAAATTGTGACAATGTTTTGGCAAGACTTTTGTTGTTTGAGTACCACTGGTACTGGAGGCCTGCACATTTTGTTTCTTTCTACAAGTAAGCCGCATCTGGGTGTAAAAAAGGTAAACTAACTCCCGGCTGCTATAGCAGCTGATAGGGAATCACCCGTTTTTTTCGGAATCGAGTACGAGTTTTTTTCGGTACTCACCGATACCGAATACCAATACCGGAAGTCCCATTAAGGAAGCCAGGCGGCGTGTAATGACTCGCCACCTGGCTTCCTGATTAGCCGGGAAGCCGGGCGGCTAGTATTGGTATCGGTGCATCCCTAGCAGCTGATAGTTTGTTTAAATACCAGTTCTGCCACTGCCATAATAATTAGACAACAAAGGATTAAAACATATTAATACTTTTTAAAATATTGGATGCAGCAAGGAAGGGTTAAATAGGTTAAAATAGGTTTTCATTGCCGTCTGTATCTCTGCTGGGTAGATTCACCCTGCCTATTTGTTCTGGTGACCATTGTTAGGGGGGCAGAAAATGATAAGTCCAATATGTTACAGTTGACACCAGATGAAGAACAGAGGCTAAGGCTTCTGATGAGGACAACTGTTCAGGTGACAACTGTCTAAGAGGGGATTTTTTATGAGTAATGATGCATTTAGAAACATTTTTAAACATTGGCATATAATTGGTTCTAGGGATGCACCGATATATCGGCCGCCGAAACATATCGGCCGAAAATGGCACTTTTGGCATAATGCCGAAAGAGCCATGTTTCGGCCGATACATCGGCGGATCCCTGGTTTCTTTTCTCCCTGCCGAGCGCTGCACGACGAGAGCGCTTGGAGCGGCCAGCGTCTCTCCTCCCACACCGCTCATCCGCCTATCACAGTCCGGCAGAGCGGTGTGGGGCAGAGACAGCGCTGTCACAGGAGGCTGGGCTTTCCTCTCTACACTGCTCGACCAGCCTCCTGTGACAGCGTGTCAGAGAGAAAAGCAATGTACACACACTCAGTGATCAGTGATCGATGAGTGTGTGTACATAATTGAGGATATGTTATGTTAACTATATCCTCAATTATGAATGAATGGGAGTGATCTACATCACCCCCATTCAATCATAATTGTGGTTATAGTAAACAAACAATGTTCTCATGTTATCAATGAACAGGAACACTCATAGAGGATTCCTGTTCATTGATAACAGGGGACACAGAAAAAGAGATTGAGGACTTTGTGTTCTCGATCTCTTTTTCTATTTTAAAAGGTAAATATCAGGGGTCTGTTTAAACCCCTAATCTTTCACTGAAGCCCCTAAAAGTAAAGTAAAAAATACAAGTACAGTAATACCTTGGTTTACGAGCATAATTCGTTCCGGCAGCATGCTTGTAATCCAAAGCGCTTGTATATCAAAGCGAATTTCCCATAGGAATTAATGGAAATTCAGATGATTCGTTCCACAACCCAAAAATATTCATATAAAAATGATTACAATAGAGTAATGTAATACTGTACAAAATATAAAGAAACATAAACCAATTACAGATACCTTCGTGGCTGGTGTGAGGGGGACAAGAGAGAGGAGGATTATTGTGTAGGACAACTTTCACTATCACTTACGGAATCACTGCTATCTCTTGGCTCAATGGAATCTTTTTAATTTCGTGAAACCTTAACAAGGAATCTATCCAATGTGACATTGTGTTGTCGTTAAACAGACTCATCACTCGCACTGCTACAGCCTTATTCGGTGGTGGTTTTCTACAAAATTTTGCTCTTATTGCAAGACATTGCTTGTATATCAAAGCAAACATTTTCAGAAATGTTTGCTTGTCTTGCAAAACGCTCTCAAACCAAGTTACTTGTAAACCAAGGTATTACTGTATTTAATAAAAAATGAATTAATAAATAAAAATGAATATAAAAAATGTAAAACGTTTATAAAAAATAAAATATTTAAAAAAATTGAAAAAATAAAAAACATTTTCGGTATCGGTTTCGGCCTGACATTTTTTTTAATTTCGGTTTCGTTTTTAAAATTTCCATTTCGGTGCACCTCTTATTGGTTCAATTATTTTCCATCAGACACCCATTAGATTTTGTTGTATTTATACACCGTATTCTTTGGCGATATTTGTCCATGTGCTTGCCAGATTGACCACATTTGCTATCCTTCATCCAACACCTGGGGTTTTCATTTTTAATAAAAAATCAAAGTAAAATTTGCAAAATGTATCTTACAGCTAATGTTATGTAATTATGGAAATAAACCTTAATATTACAAAAATATATTTTATACTGCAGTAGGGTTGATGAAAATGAAGACGCAGTCAAATGGTTCAGTCCAGGCATTTATAATCTGCTGTAGGAGTCCTAGACTGATGTATCCATTGTTGCATTGCATGTGTCAAAATCTAATGGTCATGGTAATGCGGACACTAGACAAAGCTGTTAGATAACCCCTCCCACCACAGCAGGTACTCAGTTTCACACCAGTGTCTGTAATTGATGGACATGTTTCTTTCTCTCTCTGGGAGAATATGTTTAGTCTTACTTTGATGTCTTAAGTCAAATCCTTTCACTGCATGCAGCCACCTAGGTAAAGGCTTCAGGGGCCCAATCCGGACAGCGCCAGAAGATGGCAGTCTGGCCTGTAATGTTGCTCTGGGCACTGGACCCTATGTGGGCGCTCACCTTGGCACATTGTGCAGCATGTTGGGCTAGCTGTAGGGTGTTATACAGATCCAGAGCAGTGGTGTATCCGCATTTGTGTGACCCCATCCCTTAAGACCCCTTAGGAGTCTTATTCTCACCCAAAATGAGTGAAGCTGAGGGATATTTCCTTGTCAGGTGATGAAGATGCCGGAGCTGGTGATTCCTAAGACCTAGTTCCCCTCTCTATTGGGTGATCTGTGTCTAAACCCCCCCGTTCCTGTCACTCTGTCTTTTTCTGGCTGGCCGTCCACCGTCTTCCAAAAGGGGGGACTCCAAACTAGGCTCTTTGTGCAGTGTGGCTCCAAACTAGGCTCTTTGTGCAGTTTGGCTCCCGCTTCTCTGCTGGGATTTTGCCTTCTCTCTGTCCATCTCTTTTATAAGCTCTAACAGCTCTGACCAATGTCCGATCACCTGTCACTCTGTCTTTTTCTGGCTGGCCGTCCACCGTCTTCCAAAAGGGGGGACTCCAAACTAGGCTCTTTGTGCAGTGTGACTCCAAACTAGGCTCTTTGTGCAGTGTGGCTCCCACTTCTCTGCTGGGATTTTGCCTTCTCTCTGTCCCTCTCTTTTATAAGCTCTAACAGCTCTGACCAATGTCCAATCACCTGAGGATACCGCTAACATAACCCAACCGTCTTTGTCCTGTACTGTATTCTAAGAAAAGGATTTTACAGCTAAGTCAGAAATCCTATGTTTTCTTCTCTCCAGATTTTAGTTATGAGGGAGATAGAGCATTGCCAAAACCCTCTCAAATAGGTCTTAAATGTTGACTAGTGATATCAAATAAAATAGGAGAATTTTTTTTATCATTGGGCAGTATTTTTTATGCTGCTAGTGGAAGAACACCACACATCTATAAATGCTGTGTCCCTAGATACACTCTTCCAGACGAATACTAAGTTCATAATTCCAGCTACCCAATTTATTGGGATATGGATGTGGGGCAGGCTCTAGCCCCTTTGGCCAATAACCTCAGGAGGTGTCACCCTCCCTGCTGGGAGGAGAGGTTCTAAAGTGACCATAGGTTATTTGGGCCTGCCAGTTCTGATGCCTGGATCATTGGTAGGATTTCTGATACCAGCTCATTGACCTGATCGCAACAAGTCCACTCACTGCATGGCTGCTACAAGCGGTCCCCAAATAACTGTTTTGTTGGTTTCTAGGTGATTGTATAGTCAAACCCTACAATTTTATATGGGCATGTAGCTCGTAATATCTACAGTGGGAATAAGTTTAATCTCTCTATAACTGGATTTTCTTAAAGATGAAACAGAATTCCTCTGATCTATGAAAAGGACAACCGTTCACCAGACAGAGCGGAGCCTAATGCATAGAGACCTCTTGTCTCCTGCTGTGGTGTGGTCAAAAAGTCTGCAGATGTCCACCCTTATCTGCCCAAGAACCTGACAGGAGCAATTTAACGGCTGGGTGTGAATTAGGCCCAAGATGCCTATTCAAATTCTAATGGCGGGCATCTGTCTCCTTAATTTTACTGGTCAATGAATTATAAAATATCTGTTGATATTAATCCCCTCTATAAATTGATATCACATTATGTCGATTCCCTCTATAAATTGATATTACAATGGCTTTTTACAATGTCCTAATAAAAAAGTGTAATTATATTAGCTATTTACCCAATGATGGCTGTTTTTTTTCTCTTCCAAAAAGATGATTATACAACTGTGAACATCATACGGCTCCTTGTCTCAGCGTTTGTCCTAATTCTACTGGGTGTCATCCTTGTGAAGCATTTTGAAATATTCCAGGAAACTGAAGAAAGTCCACCTGAACTTCCACGTGCTCGTAGAATGCAGGCAGAAAAGCCTGAATACACAGAGGTTAGACAGCATACTTGTCAGAAAGAACTGTTTGTTGATCTATGTGAATTTTATTGATTTATTTTTCATTTTTTGACACGTGCAAATTTAAGTTTTCCTTTACTCTTTCTCCTATTTACCATTCCTTTCTCTTCTCCCTTTGAAAATCCCCCCCTTAGTGTTATTTACTTATTTACTATATATAGCACCTTCATCTTCTGTGGCATTAATATAAAATATCAGGTATAACAAAATCGAGTAGTATTTTGTAACACAGTATAAAAAATGTATAAAATTTAATACATACAGTTGTACAGCAAAATGTAGTATAGTAAAAACTTTACTATTACACTAGGTGGGCAAACTGACTCAGCAACTGCTTTAGTCTCAATAAACCTACTCCTAAGGTCAAGAAAAAACATGGAGCTAATGCTTGCCTTTAAACATTAACACATGAGCATTTATTTTTACATTAAAACAACACAATTGTGATGACAAAACTTACTCATAACACATAACAATAAAAAAATACACGAGCATACCTTTTACTCTGGCTCAGAACTTAAGCAGATCTAAAGAACATGATCAAACTCTGTTTTAAAAAGTTCATGCCTGTAGTATTGCAGGTGTATGGATACATTTAAAGAAACACTAGAGTCTTCCAGTTACAGAGAAACTAGGAAGTTTCAAGCATCACGGTATGCAAGCTCTGCAAGGCTCCTGGCCAGTAAGCCATGGCTAGATTTAGAGTGTACAAGGTAACAATCTGTACAGATGCCTGCTAAGTCACCAATGGTAGGTGTGGGTCAACAATTTTTTTGTAGCGTTAGTATAATGGAAATTTAGATTTCCCAATACAATAATATTACAGAAAATTGTTACCTGATACTTACTGTACTTTTCCTTTCCTGGCTCATCCTCATGTCAGCATACTGCAGGGTCAACCCACCCCCTTGACTGCCCAGGAGAGCCCTAGCAACAGGTTCCCTAACCAGCTAGCAAAAGGACACCAGGTCAGGAACATATGTTGGCATGAGGATGAGCTAGGAAATGAAAATTATGGTATCAGCTAACAGTTTTCCGTATTCTTGGCTCACCTAATGTCAGCATATTGTGGAACATAAAAGCAAAACAAAGAGAGGGAGGGAAAAAATGCAGACACAAAAAATAAGCTAAAAAGAATGTATTGCCGTAAGGCTGCAGATAGGACCAGGGTGTTAGGAAACCAAGAAAAAAAAAAAGTTTATTAAAAATAACAAACAAAATTGAAAAAATGATGGAGAAAGTCCAGGACGCCGTCGGTGCCAAGCCAGAGGTCAGCTGCCAAAGCGGGTAGTAAGCCAAACCAGGTCAGGGAACACTGAGAGCAGGTTAAACATAAACAATAGGGAGTCAGGAACTAGGAGATCAGTAAGCCAGAGCCAGGGTCATACACTGAGAAAGGAACAACCGCAGAGCACCTGATAAATCTGAACACACACAAAGGGGGAGACTAACTGGACAAGCTGTTGGTTAAATAGTGAATTGGTGTTGCAGCATCACTCTGAGACAGGAAGTTGTCAGGAGTTTTGTTATAGTTGCAGTATGATGATATTTATGGGTTTGGTCATAAGAGGGTGCCAAAGAGGAACGAGCAGTGTCAGGCACACTGCAACAGAAGACAAGCTGCAGCTCAAAAGGACAAGGAAGGGTAAGAAACCCTGAAACAAGGAACCAAACCTAGCCAACTGAGCAAACGCCACATACAGCTTGTAACTGCAAACAAAGGTGTTCAGGAACTCCATCTGGACTTTTGCAGATAGCCCCCACTGAAACGTTGGCATAGGAAGCCCATGATGTGGAGACTACCTTTATACAGTGGGCCCATACTTCAGCCAGTAGAAGTAAGCCCTTTTTGGTGTAAGCCATTCTAATAGCCGCCTGGATCCAAGAGCATAATATGCTAGGAGTTCCGTTCTTCAGACCACATGGTAAGAGAAAGAGACTGTCAGTTTTCCTGAAGTTCTGAGTTCTTTCTAAATACAATTAAAACAGCTTCACCATATCCAAGGAAGTTAAGAGATCTGCCTAATGCATCAAAGGGTCTTGCGCAAATGCTGGAAGTACAGTCTCCCAATTTGAATTAAAACTAAATGCTACTTTAGACCGAAACTCCAGAGATGGATAAAGAATTACTTTATCAGTGAGAAGAATACAGAAAGGTTTTTTGCAGGATAAGGCATTTAGCTCTTCTACTCACCTGGCTGATGTAATTGCCATCAAGAAAACTGTTTTAGGTTAGTTAGGAGTTAGGAACCATAAGGAACAATCTTCCAATGGAACAAAAGGAGGAAGAGTCAAAGATTTCAATACATGCCCAAATCCCAAGAAGGAAATAATGTCTTCTTTTGTGGCTCCAACCTGATTGCTGCTCTCATAAAATACTTCAGTAACTGTTCTTCCACCCACCCTACACCTGTTAAACAGGATAGTGCTGAAATTTGAACTTTCAAAGAATTGTAGTTAGTCTATTGTCCAAGGCTGTTTGTAAAAACTCTAGGACTGGCTTATAAGACAGTTTCTAGTCTTATCGACTAGAAAACAATTTATTTCACAAAGCACAAAAAACTGTCCCAGATCCCATTGTAGGTGGTACTAGAAGACTTCCTAGACTTTAGCAAGGTATCAATAATTATTGTCCCCCTATACCACTGAGCCTTTAAGCTAGTTGATTACAAATTCAGGCTGTTAGATGAAGCTGCGTTGGGTATGGATGCTGCCAATGTCTCTAAAGTCTTTCCTGGCCAGCAGAAACCAAGAAGGAGCTGAGATCATATACAAAAGAAGTGGGAAACAAGACCTTCTCTGCCAGAATGTCAGGATGATGATGACAGACCGTGCCTGAATGTTCTCGAGAACCTTTATTGCCAGTGGGAAGGAAAGATGTAAGCGAAAAGGAAATCCCAAGTCATAGAGAAGGTATCCTATTTCAGCAAGTCTTCTACGTAAGCTAGTAAAGACTTCCTCTTCAAGGGTCTGCAGGAATAGTTATTTCTACGAAAGGAGGAGGAGGAGGTTTTAGGAACTCTTTATTAAAAGATTCCTTATCCAACTATCCAAAATTTCCTCCACCCAGGTTCTTTTTAATTGAGCCAGCCTTGCTCCCTTGTCTGTGGATCTGCTGCCTAGGCTGCATTGGGGTTGATCCCACGCAAAAAGAAGCTCTGGATATCCTTCCATTGAGGTCTATTGTACTGTTGTCCAGACCTATAAGACTTGGAGTCTCAAAACCTTTGCTGTGATGATTGGCCAGCACAAAACAACTGTTGTTTCTGTTTACCACAAATTTTCCCAAACAATGTTTTAACATTAGTAATGGCACATACAGGTGAAACTCGAATAATTAGAATATCGTGCAAAGTTAATTTATTTCACTAATCCAACTTAAAAGGTGAAACTAATATATGAGATAGACTCATTACATGCAAAGCAAGATAATTAAAGCCGCGATTTGTCATAATTGTGATGATTATGGCTTACAGCTCATGAAAACCCCAAGAACCCCAAATCCACAACCTCAAAAAAGTAGATTATTACATGCAATCAATAAAACAAGGATTGTACATAGAACAATATCGGACCTCTGAAAAGTACAAGCATGCATATGTACTCAGTACTTGGTTTGGGCCCCTTTTGCAGCACTTACAGCAATTACTTTTGCATGATATTCTAATTATTCGAGTTTCACCTGTAAATCCTGTTTGGATGTTGAATCGGCTACCCAGTATCTCAGTCATAAGGCTCTTTTAGGGGTAATGGAATGCAACATCATGCATGCTGATAAACCATAGCCATAACATAACATAGGGTATAACATGAAGAAAAAAAAGAAAGGATAAATAGAAACTAGAAATATATCCATCATTGCCAGACCTTGTACACAAAATTTATTCTGCAATTACTTCCCAGCACCAATGGGAACCCTGCATCAGGTGGGTTTACCACCAACAGGAGGGTCATCCAACTTGAGAGACGCTAAACCCAGGTGGGCACTGCAGTAGGGAGGATCCAAAGAAGTCAACAAAAATAAAGGAAAGAAAAAAGGGGTTAAAGGTGTCCTGGAGTGAGGGCCAAAAAAGAACATGTTGCTAGGGTTATCTCTCCCTTTTATCTCTGTTAGGGGCAATCCTGGGGGTCAAGGGGGCGGAGTTGACCCTGCAATATGCTGACATTAGGTGAGCCATAATTTATTTATAAATTTGAAAGTGGTATTACTCTATCTCTATTCAATCTCTTAGGCCTTGTTCACACCAAGCGCGGAGCAGATCCGGACCAGAGCAGGTGCAGACCGGATCAAAACTGCGTCCAATGTATTCCTATGGTATTTTGACCTCCAGTTCACATCGCAGCGTGCGGATCCAGACCAGATCCAGACCGGATGAAAAAAATGCGGCAAGCCCTATTTTACCTGCTCTGGATCTGGTCTGGAACGCATCAAAAACGCATCAAAAACGCATCAAAAACGCATGCAAGTGCCTGAAAGCCCATGTTAAACTTAAAAAAAAAATACATTTTTTTTTGCCAAAACCAGCCCTAAACACATCAAAAACGTGTCTAAAAACGCGTCTAAAACGCGGCACAACCCACTACACTGCGTGTGCAGAAACCTGACCGGATCTGGTCTGCATTTGGTGTGAACAAGGCCTTACCCACATCTTCAACCTCTCCTTTTGCACTGGCATCGTCCATGCACCGCTAAAACAAGCATTGGTGAACCCCATTTAAAAAAAGCTCTCAATGGAGCCTACCAGTCTGAACAATTTAGGACCCATTTCCTTGCTCCCATTCAGCTCAAAAACCTCTTGAACACCTGGTCTACAACCGCCTGAGCCACCAACTTACTGCTAACAACCTCCTGGACCCCTTTCAATCTGGCTTCTGTCGGCAACACTCCACAAGAACTGCCCTTCTAAAACCTACTACTGATTTACTAACCACTAAAACCAAAGGTCACTACTCTGTTCTTATACTCCTGGACCTTTTTGCTGCTTTTAATACAGTTGACCACACACTCCTCCTCAATACACTCCAATCCCTTGGACTCCAAGACTCTGTTCTCTCATGGTTCACCTCCTACCTATCCCAGCGCACCTTCACCATCACCTATAACTCTCCTTACTCCTCTCCTCTTCCTCTATCCATGGGGGTCCCCCAAGCCTCTGTCCTTCGGCCTCTTCTATTCTCTATCTACACCCCCTCCCTGAGTCAGTTGATAACCTCCCATGGCTTCCATTACCATCTCTATGCTGACAACACCCAAATATATCTCTCTACCCCTCAGCTCACCGCTTCTATCTCCACATGCATCACTAACCTACTCACTGACATATCTCCAAGGATGTCACACCACTTCCTCAAACTAAATCTGTCCAAAACTGAGCTTATAATATTTCCTCCTCTCCATGTTCCCTCCCCCAACTTCTCCATCACAATCAACAGCGCTACAATCAATCCCTCCCATGAAGCCAGGGTGCTAGGAGTAATCCTTGATCCTGAGCTCTTCTTTCAGCCCCACACCCAATCACTATCCAAATCTTGCCGACTAAACCTCCTTTGAATTTCCAAAATCCGTCCCTTCTTAACACATGATACCACAAAGCGTCTAATTCACTTCCTTGTAATATATCGCCTTGACTACTGTAACTCCCTCCTTGTCGGCCTACCACTAAGCAGGCTATCCCCCCTTCAGTCCATCATTAACACTGCTGCCAGACTCCTCCACCTTACCAACTGATCAGTGTCCGCCACCTCCCTCTGCCAGTCGCTCCACTGGCTCCCATTTCCGCAACGTATAAAATTCAAAATACTAACAATAGCTTACAGAGCCATCTATAACTCCGCCCCAACCAACATCACCCACCTCATCTCAAAATATCACAGAAACCGCCCCCTTGGTTCTTCCTAAGACCACCTGCTCGCTCTCCAGCTCTCGTCACCTCCTCGCCTCCAGGATTTTTAAAGAGCGTCTCCCATCCTCTGGAACTCCCTACCCCAATCTGCCCGCCTATGTCCTACTCTGTCCACCTTTAGGCGATCCTTGAAAACTCATCTCTACAGGGAGAAATCACAATGCAGTCGTGAGTGGCCAGCACACTGGGCCCCACCGGTGTGACCTCTCCCCCTCAATATGAAATTAGTAACAAACAAAAGGAGAAAAGATAGGGGTTTCTGAGAGGTATTACACCACAGCTTCAAATCTTTTTGTATAAAATTAATTTTATTATACATGTACCATAAATATATATACAAAAAACAGACAACAGTAAATTGAAAAAAAACTTAAAATAGATTCATTGTATCAGGAGCGTATACCCATGAATCAAGCTGTGCATAACAGTTGTGGATCAAATAAATATTCGTTTTTAGATCAGTGTGTTCAATCCCTACACATTTCGAAGCTTTGCTTCATCAGGGGATTTCTAAACTGATCTATTAGAAAATAGTATGTTTGGGGGCGTGGCCTGAACATGGCGTGAGAGGACGTGAGTAAGGAGAGCTCCGTGGAGTGATGGAGTAATTACCAGTTGATCTTCTCATCAGACTCCATTACGCCCCATGTCAAGAGGTACCAGGAAGACGCGGACCCCCCGCGCCCCTCCACGCCCGCGGGTACAGGCCCGATTGGACCCCTTTCTGTCCCAGCCGTCCGGGGGAGTCAGGGCCAGGAGTCAAGCCACGCGGTCATCGGGCTCCGGGCCTACAGCGTGGCGAGTGGAAGTGCCGGGACGGTCACCGGCCGCGACCCAGACACACTCCTCTCCGCAGGATGGAGCAACCACCATCCCCCTCCAGCTCCTTACCTGATCTGATGTTGGGGCTTGAGGCATTGACATCTCAGGGGCTCCCGCAAGCGACGGGTGGATCGGACATATCCAGCAGACCTGACCTATGTGCCATGCTGGCGGCGCTCCCGACCAGGGACGACATGCAGGCTATGATCTCCCAGATTGCAGCCACCCTCCGCGCGGATCTAGCAGAGGTAAAGGAGGGGGGTTGCCCAGCACGCACAGCGCATAGAGGCCTTAGAGACGGCAGATTCCGTGATATTGGCGCGAGTTTCCCAGTTAGAGGAGGCCGTGCTGACGCAGAAGGCCCAGTCGATCCAACTAGCTGGAAGACACTGAAAATCATAACCGCCGCAACAATTTGCGGCTGAGGGGGATCCCAGAAGCCACAGGGGGACAGGACCTGAGGGCAGCTGTAACAGCTATATTCAATGGCCTACTAGGTAAGCCCCCGACAGATCAGCTGGAACTGGATCGGGTACACAGGACCCTGGGCCCCAGAGGACCCGATGTCAACAGGCCTAGAGATGTGTTGTGCCGTGTGCACTTTTTCAATGTTAAGGAGGAAATCCTCCGCAATGCGTGGAGACAGGGTGCAGTGGACTTTGATGGAGCTGATGTCCAGATCCTGCCTGATGTGTGCCCGCAAACCTTAAACCGTAGGCGCCTTCTCAAGCCCCTTACGGACCATCTCCAAGCGGGCGGTGTCCCTTATCGTTGGGGTTACCCATTCTCTCTGATGATCGGCAGAGGAGACAGGTCCTTTAGACTGACCCACCCACGCCGACTGCCAGACCTGATGGACTTTCTTGACTGTGCACCACTCTTGCTACCAGACTGGCTGGACATTCCTTCGGCTGAGGCCCACTGAAACGAGATCACCTGTGTGCCTTATGGGAACTATATGGGAACTATATGTGTTTACTGGTTACCTGACTCACAACCCCTGTTGGGGCTACAAGGGGAAATGTGTAGCGCTCCTCTGAGTTGGTTTGACAGGAGTTGGGAGGGGCCCATTGCCACTGGGGCGTTTGGCTGTCCAACGTTGTGATATATTCTCCATATCTCACTCTGTTGGCTGCTGTGTTTAGCCTTTTCCCCCAAGTTTCAGGCGTTTCCTCTCCGTGTTGGAGTTAACCCATAGGAACGCCTGGGTTGTAACTGTCTATTTCTACGTTGTGTGTCTTTCTTTCTTTCCTGCACTAGGGTCGGACATAGCCTCACCCTCGGTGCGACTAGTGCTCTATACTTCTCTCTTCTCTTTATCTCTAGCTGTCGTGTCCTCGTGTGAATCCAGTTCCCCAACCAGTGTCTTTGTCTAGTCTTCCTTAGTGTTTGTCTGTGCCCGGTCCCGGGACACCGAGAGCTCACCACCGAGAGGGTAAAACCCGAGGCCGTGCGCCTGACCAGCTGGACTAGCCTGGAGAAGTCATTGCGGGCCCACCAGAAGCAAAACCACGGGAGCGGTGAGTTACACCACACATCATGCCGATTGTCAATGTCACCTCCTTTAATGTTAGGGGGCTCCAGGTCCCAGAAAAGAGATCAAATCTATTGAACGAGCTGTGGAGACAAAGGTCTCATGTAGCATTCTTACAGGAGACCCATTTCAAGGTTGAGCATATCCCCAAACTAGGGAATCACCGATATTCCACTTCTTATCATGCCACCTCCCGGGACTCTAAATCAAAAGGGGGGACCTTGATGGCCACAGGGTGACCTTTGCCACAGTGTATGCCCCAAACTCTGGACAGGTGACTTTCCTGGAATCCTTCTGGGAGCAGGTGAAGATGTTCGCGGAGGGACTATGGATATTAGGGGGAGATTTTAACATGGTACTAGACCCCACGTTAGACTCCACAAGGGGAATTTCACAAATCTCGCACACCCAGCGGAAGAGAGTCAAACGGTCATTGTTTGAACTTCAACTAGTGGATCTCTGGCGCATTAACGATCCCACTGGCAGGGACTACACGCATATGTCAGCCCCGCACCAATCCTACTCACGCATAGACTTCTTTTTGCTCCAACACGCGCCGCTGCCCCTTCTCTCCAGCACCTTCATAGGCACTTCGGCCCTATCCGATCACTCCCCAGTACACATGAGTATACTTGTGGGGAAGGGTATTCGCTCGCCGTTTACGTGGCGGCTGAACGAATCCCTATTGCAAGACGACACTATCCTGGCCGACCTTAAATCAGAGCTGGCACTCTACTTCAGGGACAATGCCTCCCCGGAGCAGGATCCGCTTATCCTATGGGAAGCCCACAAATGTGTTATGCGTGGGGTGCTGATCAAAATAGGTGCCCGGAGGAAGAGGCAGTGACTGCAAAGAATCGATGCCTTATATGCCCAGTTGAGAGACTGGGAGTTGCGTCACAGGACTGCTTTAGATGAGGACACTCTGACCGCCCTGACCCAGACTCGTACAGAACTCAGAGATCTCCTGTTGGAGGGGGTACGGGCCCAGTTAGGAAGAGCACGGCGCACGTTTTATGAATTTAGGAACAAGCCTGGGAAGCTCCTAGCACTTGCCCTGAGAGATGTCGGATTCCGTACGTATATACCATCCATCCGTTCGTTGGAGGGTGCATTAGTCTCTAAATCCAAAGACATAGCAAGACAATTCCACTCGTTCTACTCTGCCCTCTATAATTTACATCAGGACACTGGACAGTCGGGGTCCCCAGAACGGACACGGGCGATCGGAGCATACCTGACTAGCTCGGGCATGCCCCGCCTGCCCGAGTCGGTTGCACTGAGTATGGAGGTCCCTATCTCGGTGGGGGAATTTGAAGCGGCCCTGAAATCTATGAAACCGGGGAAGGCACCGGGACCAAACGGACTAACCCTAGTATACTACAAAGCCTTTCAGGAGCTCCTAGGGACCCACTTCTCAGAGGCCTTTAATTCACTCCCCAAGGGAAACACACTGCCCCGAGATGCCCTTAGGGCTCAAATCACGGTAATTCCTAAGGCAGGGAAAGACCCCACTCAATGTGCTAGTTACAGGCCCATATTACTGCTGAATACTGTCACGTCACGTCACTTCACAGTCTGTTACTCTAGTTGAGTGTATTCGGATCCATTCAGACAGCTCCGTTGTTGCCTTCTTGTGTGGGACTTGGTGTAATCTCTTCTCTGTTGATGTCATGGAGATCTGCACATGTGCTGTTCTGACAGAGCCAGCCCTGGGGAATAGTGCAGGGGGGTTAATTAATGAGTGGCACCAGGTTGGACGCTGCAGCTGCAAGCTATGTCAGATCTTGCTTATAACGGCATATGCCCCAGAGGGGAAGATGGTGAGGAAGGAGAGACGGGGGTTGTGCTAACTCAGTCAATGTGTTTCCATTCTTATATTTTCTGCTTTTGGCTTTTGTCTGGGCAACACATGGGAGGCTTGGTGTTTGCAAGTGACAGCTCTAGATGATTGCCCCTCTTGTCAGACAGGTCACTGGGGGCAGCTCTGCTCCCCATCCCAGCGAGTGATAACTCAACAATAACTCTTTATGTTCCATGTGCCTGTACAAGTGGTATTGCATTACATCCCAGCAAGACTGCCTTTGTAACAACAGGGTTAATCTCAATCAGTGGCGACTCTAGGAACAATATTTAGGGGGGGCACATAAGATACCACAGTCAGATCTGGGGGGGCACTAATAATTTTCATTGCATGTCGCAACCGATGGGCGCCGAGAGCTGATTTAATTGCGGATAGCATCTGCGTCCTGCAGTTGCGACAGAAGCTGCATACAGCGTGTGCTGGTTACTACTTAAACTGGCGCGCTGTATAAGTTTTGGGCACCAGCTGCTTGCTGCTACTGTGCTGATGCAGAATCAGCACAATAGCAGCAAGCAGGTGGTACCAAAGGCTGAATAGGGGTCCGACGCTGGGGTGGGGGAAGCCTTTGCAGAGATCAGTACAGTAGCAGCAAGCAGGTGGTGCCAAAGGCTGAATAGGGGCCGACGCTGTGGTGGGGCGAGGGAAGCCTTTGCAGAGAACAGCTGCTGTCCTCTGCAAAGGCTTGGCCCTCACCCCAGGGTCGGGCACCTATTCAGTCTTGAGCACCAGGC
>NW_017309338.1:76962-77352 GCF_000935625.1 Nanorana parkeri
CATGAATAAGGATGGTTGAGAATGGGGGAGCGAATATTTGTTTCGACATTTCGCGCTCAGAGGCGCTTCTTCAGGAGATGGAGAGAATCAATTTTGCAGGTTGACGTGCGTGTATCCAAGACGACCCCAATCGGGCAGTACACCAAAACAGTCCTCCTTACTAAGATTAAAAGAGAACTATGAGGTGGGTGTTTTTTTTCCACTCATCTCATAGTTCTAGCCGACTTGTGACAATGAGACTGTCACAGGTTCGCTCACCTCTCGATCCTGTCACGGCTCTCTGCGGACGGGGGAGGGGGTGGGTACAGTTGGCTCTGCCTAGCTGTCAGTCACGCAGCTAGGCGGATCTCGGCACAATTGTCGCAATCCGCTTCAGCTGCGGCATCTCAG
>NW_017309339.1:0-41427 GCF_000935625.1 Nanorana parkeri
TGTGAATACCTCTGTTACATTGGAGGTCAGTGTGAATACCTACATTACATTGGCCGTCAGTGTAAGGCCTCCAAACTATTTTTATTACAAAGGATTTTTCCCTCATTTAACCCATCAGCAACCACAACAGATGTCTCAGGACTCAGCAGAACATTCCGTGTCACATGATGTTTTCTGTATATTATATATAAAATGTGCTTGCCGTGTGATTGGTCGATTCTACAACTGATGAATTACAAGCAGGAAAAGTGAACGTGTCATTTTCATCTACCAGTTTGCCTAATTTAGGTAATTTGGGGGTTCAATTATCCTCCAAAATCCTCCGCACTCGGCCCATGATGCTCTAAATCCGGCCCTGAGGGACACACATAGGCAGATGGAAATCTCACATACAATCTAGTGAACTCTAATGGTTGTGTGGCAGTCTAAGTGGTTTCCTCACACCTCTAGGATTCCCCCAAGCTTTCCTCTGAGCTACAATCTTGGAGTGGCCACTTCCTGCTCCGCCCGCTCACATCAGACACACAGATCCCTGCCTGGCAATGACTTACAACCGAGCTTCTAGGCACTGATGATACAACCAACTATCCACACACATCAGACACACAGCCGTCTCTTCTGATTGGTGGGTTCTTTACAGCAATCAGAATTCAGCTTATAAATTTTATATTTAATATCCTCAGAGGGCGGAGCCGATAAAAAGGTAGAATTACAAAAAGTTACAAGAATGAGACAAACATACAGCAAACAGTATGAAAATAGAAAGGGATAAACTTCCAGAGATAATGACTAATCCTGCTTCCGGGATTGGATGGAAAACATGGACATGCCGCCCCCACCCCCCCCCCCACACACCCGCCTCCGTGTGGACAGTTTCTTAGTTTCAGATCTCCATTCTTATACTCTGGAGATCAAAGCAAGTTTCCACCCACTGAGATCAGCCAATCAGATGGAAGGAGCTGGAGGTTGCATATTATCACCACCCCCTGAGACCAGCCAATCAGATGGAAGGGGCCAGAGGTCGCATATTATCACCACCCCCTGAGACTAGCCAATGAGATGGAAGGGGCCAGAGGTCGCATATTATTACCAACCACTGAGACCAGCCAATCAGATGGAAGGGGCCAGAGGTTGCATATTATTACCAACCACTGAGACCAGCCAATCAGATGGAAGGGGCCAGAGGTCGCATATTATTACCAACCACTGAGACCAGCCAATCAGATGGAAGGGGCTGGAGGCGCCATATTATTACCAACCACTGAGACAGCTGCATATTATCACCACCCACTGAACCCAGCCAATCAGAAGGGAAGGGGCTGGAGGCTGCATATTATCACCACCCACTAAGACCAGCCAATCAGATGGAAGGGGCCAGAGGTCGCATATTATTACCAACCACTGAGACCAGCCAATCAGATGGAAGGGGCTGGAGGCTCCATATTATTACCAACCACTGAGACTAGCCAATCAGATGGAAGGTGCTGGATGCTGCATATTATCACCACCCACTGAGACCGGCTAATGAGATGGAAGGGGCCAGAGGTCGCATATTATTACCAACCACTGAACCCAGCCAATCAGAAGGGAAGGGGCTGGAGGCTGCATATTATTACCACCCACTGAGACCAGCCAATCAGATGGAAGGGGCTGGAGGCTTCATGTTATCTCCGGGGGCTGAGGTATTCTGATATCAGGTATAGAGGGAACCAATATGATCAGATATTTTATATTTCACTGATCAGTAGAACAGAGGAGACCGATGCCCGCCATTAGAACATGAATAGACAGCTCGGGTCCTGGAGATGGAAGGATCTCACACCTTCTAGGCAGGGGCGGATCCAGAGTCTAGTCTGGGGGAGGGGCAATGCCGGGAAAATAAGGTGTTGGTTACAGAACAGAATGTTGCAATATTACATTACGTTGCAGGTGATTGTTTTGCATAACGGCAATTACCAGCAATTGTGTTTTCTTTACACATCCCCCGTGTGAAGGAACCTCTGCCACACAACACGCGGCCCATTACTGTCATTAACATGTGTCTGTCATCCACACCGCACATTACTGTGTTTTATTGCTGTGGAGCTTTGCGGTACACACAGTCAAGGTGCAATGTGAATGATGGGAGGCCCAGTAACCTGCAAAGTTGATGGTTACCGGGGCCCCTTTCCTCCTGTCCAGGCCCCCCAGGTGCCAGAATGTTAGGGCCCAGGCAACATCCTAGCAAATCATTCCACAGAAATGCAGAATGCCACCAGCTATAGAGGACAACAAATCCCAGCAATACATTATACAGCAATGCAGAATAATACCACCAGCTATAGAGGACTACGAATCTCAGCAATACATTACACAGCATTGCAGGATACCATCATCAGAAGAGAACTAGATATTCCCAACAATACATTATACAGCAATGCAAAATGTCACAGGAAAATAGAGGACTACAAACCCCAGCAATATATTATATGGCAATGCAGAATACCACTGGATATAGAGGACTATAATCCCAGCAATGCAGAATAATACCATTTGCTGTTAAGAACTACAAATTCCAAAAACACATTGTGCAGCAATGCAGAATAATACCATCAGCTATAGAGGACTACAAATCCCAGCAATACATTATACAGCAATGCAGAATAACACCAGCTATAGAGGAATACAAATCTAAGCAATACATTATAGAGCAATGCAGAACGGCACCAGCTTTGGAGGACTACAAATCCATCAATAAATTAAACAACAATGCAGTGTACAAGCAGCAATAGAGGACTACAAATCCCAGCAAATTATTATCCAGCAATGCAGAATAACACTAGTTATAGATGACTATAAACCCCAGCAATACATTATGCAGCAATGCAGAATGGCACTGGCTATAGAGGACTACAAATTTGCTCCACCGGGTCATTGTGACCTGGTGGTTCAGTTCTGTGAGGGACACATGGAGAATGTGAAAGGCACAACGATAGAGGACCTCCATCTCCATCCATAAATGGAAGAACATTCTGGAACTTGTGGAAGAAGAATGATTGAGGAGCCACCCGTGGTGGAAGAACGATGGTGAACAAAGCCATGGCGCCTGGAGGAGAAGAGATCTAACCTCTGCAATACAGATCGTGCTTTGTTGGGGTTTTCACAATCTTCTGGAAAAATTTTTGGGATCTATGTGAGTGTGAAATAAGAGCACAAACCTGATCACTGTACTGTGCTTTGTGAATGGTCCAGCAGAGGGAGGGTGGGGGAGGGGACACAACACAGGAACTGGTGTCGGTCATATACACAGTTCCAATGCCGCGGGGAGCCGGAAGTGTGACTCCTCATTGTACATATCAGCAGCAATCAGAGGAGCTTACAGAGATCCTGAAGAGTTCATGTGAGGAATGAAGATTGAGAAGAATAAGAATGAGTTGTGCCCGGAGTTGGGCTTCATGGGCCATGGTTCTGGAATGGGATGTCCACCAAACTCCTATGTGTGTGATGGTCAGGAGTCCACACATCTTCATCCATATCGTGTGTTTGTTATCGGCTCGTCTACTGAGGTTCCAGTTGGACTTCCATAAGATGAGATGTTCTTCATCCCTCATATTATCCTTCTATTGTAGGATCGTCCTTTCTTATTCCTGGCTGGTTAGGAAAGTTGTCATTGAAGACAATCTCCCTCTGTATATACCGTATACCAGGCCTTGAAGGTCGGCCCTAATCAACAAAACTCTACATGGAAAGTTGTATTGCAGAGAAAAGATCCATTGACAGTCATATGTCAGAAGAATAGGATGGACTGTCCCTGCAATGTTCTGGGCTTGGGATGGGGGATGGGGAGGGATAGAAGAAATAACTGCCCCTCCCCCTTGTATGGAAATAAAACACTGAGACCTGACAATAGAATGCGGGTGTGACAATTACTGGCGGTGAAATGTCACCTCAAGGAAAGACTGTCAAGAATGACGACTATCTGGTTTTACAGAAACCTTTGTCCTTCAAGAGTCTCTGTCATAGAAGACACGCCCCCTTACACACACACGCCAACTATTTAGGTCATTATAGACAAGTATAGCACCATCATATCCCATGGCGTGACCTACAAAAGTCATAACACCAACACTGGAACATACAAAGAACACTGGTGGGAGGATTCAATTGATTCCTCATTCTTAACCCTTTCCCTGCCACCGACGTAAGGCATACAGTGCAACACAATGGTTGACAGCTATTCAATAAAAATCTGGATTTCTCCCTCCACTGCCGCCACCCGCCGCAGCTTCTCTGTCTGTGGAATGCTCTCCTTCTTGCCGGAAGCTGCACCATGCTCCGATCTGTTACCCCCTCAGATACCGGCTGCTATCCCCACTGTATCGGCAGAGGATTTAGCAGGATGAGGAGCTGTGCCTTTGTCTATACCGTGTTTCCCCGAAAATAAGACAGTGTCTTATTTTTGTTTTTGCACGAAATAAGACACTAGGTCTTATTTTCGGGGGATGTCTTACCTGTCTTACCTGGCTGGGGGAGGACCGGACGAGGTCCCGGAAGGCGGCGTGCTGTTGCCGGTCCCGGCGGATGATATTCCGCTTCCATTGTGCGTGCGGGCGTGTGGGCGGGAGCTGCGGCCGTCGGGCGTGTAGGCGGGAGCTGCGTCTGGCATGTGGGCTGGCGTGTGGGCGGGGCGGAAGCTGCGGCCGGCTGGGGTGTGGGCGGGCGTGTGGGCGGGGCGGGAGCTGCGGCCGGTCTTTAGATTCAAAATTCAGTTTATGTGCCGCTACCCCGAAAGTAAGACCTAGCGGATTTCTGTAATGTAAGACCTACCACCGAACTAGGTCTTATTTTCAGGGTAGGTCTTATATTACAGAAATGCCCGAAGATAGCGCTAGGTCTTACTTTCGGGGAAACACGGTATCAAGATGAGAAGATTAACTCTGCCTCGGTCTCTATCAGGATGGAGAGCGTAGCTGTGCCTCTGTCTCTATCAGGATGGGGAGCGAGCTGTGCCTCTGTCTCTATCAGGATGGGGAGCAGAGCTGTGCCTCTGTCTCTATCAAGATGGGGAGCAAAGCTGTGCCTCTGTCTCTATCAAGGTGGGGAGCGAAGCTGTGCCTCTGTCTCTATCAGGATGGAGAGCGTAGCTCTGCCTCTGTCTCTATCAGGATGGGGAGCGAGCTGTGCCTCTGTCTCTACCAGGATGGGGAGCGAGCTGTGCCTCTGTCTCTATCAGGATGGAGAGCGTAGCTCTGCCTCTGTCTCTATCAAGATGGGGAGTGAAGCTGTGTCTCTGTCTCTATCAGGATGGAGAGCGTAGCTCTGCCTCTGTCTCTATCAGGATGGGGAGCGAGCTGTGCCTCTGTCTCTACCAGGATGGGGAGCGAGCTGTGCCTCTGTCTCTACCAGGATGGGGAGCAGAGCTAGGCCTCTATCAGGATGAGAAATTAAGCTGTGCCCCTGTCTCTATCAGGATGGGGAGCGGAGCTGTGCCC
This sequence comes from Nanorana parkeri, assembly GCF_000935625.1. Lineage (NCBI taxonomy): Eukaryota > Metazoa > Chordata > Amphibia > Anura > Dicroglossidae > Nanorana > Nanorana parkeri. The sequence goes on from NW_017309339.1 coordinate 5,472, forward strand.
CTGTCTCTATCAGGATGGGGAGCGGAGCTGTGCCTCTGTCTCTATCAGGATGGAGAGCGTAGCTCTGCCTCTGTCTCTATCAAGATGGGGAGCGAAGCTGTGCCTCTGTCTCTATCAAGATGGGGAGCGAAGCTGTGCCTCTGTCTCTATCAAGATGGGGAGCGAAGCTGTGCCTCTGTCTCTATCAAGATGGGGAGCGAAGCTGTGCCTCTGTCTCTATCAAGATGGGGAGCGAAGCTGTGCCTCTGTCTCTATCAAGATGGGGAGCGAAGCTGTGCCTCTGTCTCTATCAAGATGGGGAGCGAAGCTGTGCCTCTGTCTCTATCAAGATGGGGAGCGAAGCTGTGCCTCTGTCTCTATCAAGATGGGGAGCGAAGCTGTGCCTCTGTCTCTATCAAGATGGGGAGCGAAGCTGTGCCTCTGTCTCTATCAAGATGGGGAGCGAAGCTGTGCCTCTGTCTCTATCAAGATGGGGAGCGAAGCTGTGCCTCTGTCTCTATCAAGATGGGGAGCGAAGCTGTGCCTCTGTCTCTATCAAGATGGGGAGCGAAGCTGTGCCTCTGTCTCTATCAAGATGGGGAGCGAAGCTGTGCCTCTGTCTCTATCAAGATGGGGAGCGAAGCTGTGCCTCTGTCTCTATCAAGATGGGGAGCGAAGCTGTGCCTCTGTCTCTATCAAGATGGGGAGCGAAGCTGTGCCTCTGTCTCTATCAAGATGGGGAGCGAAGCTGTGCCTCTGTCTCTATCAAGATGGGGAGCGAAGCTGTGCCTCTGTCTCTATCAAGATGGGGAGCGAAGCTGTGCCTCTGTCTCTATCAAGATGGGGAGCGAAGCTGTGCCTCTGTCTCTATCAAGATGGGGAGCGAAGCTGTGCCTCTGTCTCTATCAAGATGGGGAGCGAAGCTGTGCCTCTGTCTCTATCAAGATGGGGAGCGAAGCTGTGCCTCTGTCTCTATCAAGATGGGGAGCGAAGCTGTGCCTCTGTCTCTATCAAGATGGGGAGCGAAGCTGTGCCTCTGTCTCTATCAAGATGGGGAGCGAAGCTGTGCCTCTGTCTCTATCAAGATGGGGAGCGAAGCTGTGCCTCTGTCTCTATCAAGATGGGGAGCGAAGCTGTGCCTCTGTCTCTATCAAGATGGGGAGCGAAGCTGTGCCTCTGTCTCTATCAAGATGGGGAGCGAAGCTGTGCCTCTGTCTCTATCAAGATGGGGAGCGAAGCTGTGCCTCTGTCTCTATCAAGATGGGGAGCGAAGCTGTGCCTCTGTCTCTATCAAGATGGGGAGCGAAGCTGTGCCTCTGTCTCTATCAAGATGGGGAGCGAAGCTGTGCCTCTGTCTCTATCAAGATGGGGAGCGAAGCTGTGCCTCTGTCTCTATCAAGATGGGGAGCGAAGCTGTGCCTCTGTCTCTATCAAGATGGGGAGCGAAGCTGTGCCTCTGTCTCTATCAAGATGGGGAGCGAAGCTGTGCCTCTGTCTCTATCAAGATGGGGAGCGAAGCTGTGCCTCTGTCTCTATCAAGATGGGGAGCGAAGCTGTGCCTCTGTCTCTATCAAGATGGGGAGCGAAGCTGTGCCTCTGTCTCTATCAAGATGGGGAGCGAAGCTGTGCCTCTGTCTCTATCAAGATGGGGAGCGAAGCTGTGCCTCTGTCTCTATCAAGATGGGGAGCGAAGCTGTGCCTCTGTCTCTATCAAGATGGGGAGCGAAGCTGTGCCTCTGTCTCTATCAAGATGGGGAGCGAAGCTGTGCCTCTGTCTCTATCAAGATGGGGAGCGAAGCTGTGCCTCTGTCTCTATCAAGATGGGGAGCGAAGCTGTGCCTCTGTCTCTATCAAGATGGGGAGCGAAGCTGTGCCTCTGTCTCTATCAAGATGGGGAGCGAAGCTGTGCCTCTGTCTCTATCAAGATGGGGAGCGAAGCTGTGCCTCTGTCTCTATCAAGATGGGGAGCGAAGCTGTGCCTCTGTCTCTATCAAGATGGGGAGCGAAGCTGTGCCTCTGTCTCTATCAAGATGGGGAGCGAAGCTGTGCCTCTGTCTCTATCAAGATGGGGAGCGAAGCTGTGCCTCTGTCTCTATCAAGATGGGGAGCGAAGCTGTGCCTCTGTCTCTATCAAGATGGGGAGCGAAGCTGTGCCTCTGTCTCTATCAAGATGGGGAGCGAAGCTGTGCCTCTGTCTCTATCAAGATGGGGAGCGAAGCTGTGCCTCTGTCTCTATCAAGATGGGGAGCGAAGCTGTGCCTCTGTCTCTATCAAGATGGGGAGCGAAGCTGTGCCTCTGTCTCTATCAAGATGGGGAGCGAAGCTGTGCCTCTGTCTCTATCAAGATGGGGAGCGAAGCTGTGCCTCTGTCTCTATCAAGATGGGGAGCGAAGCTGTGCCTCTGTCTCTATCAAGATGGGGAGCGAAGCTGTGCCTCTGTCTCTATCAAGATGGGGAGCGAAGCTGTGCCTCTGTCTCTATCAAGATGGGGAGCGAAGCTGTGCCTCTGTCTCTATCAAGATGGGGAGCGAAGCTGTGCCTCTGTCTCTATCAAGATGGGGAGCGAAGCTGTGCCTCTGTCTCTATCAAGATGGGGAGCGAAGCTGTGCCTCTGTCTCTATCAAGATGGGGAGCGAAGCTGTGCCTCTGTCTCTATCAAGATGGGGAGCGAAGCTGTGCCTCTGTCTCTATCAAGATGGGGAGCGAAGCTGTGCCTCTGTCTCTATCAAGATGGGGAGCGAAGCTGTGCCTCTGTCTCTATCAAGATGGGGAGCGGAGCTGTGCCTCTGTCTCTATCAGGATGGGGAGCAGGGTTGTGCCTGTGTCGCTATCAGGATGGGGAGCAGAGCTGTCCTGCTGTCTCTATCAGGATGGGGAGCAGGGCTGTGCCTCTGTCTCTATCAGGATGGGGAGCAGAGCTGTGCCTCTGTCTCTATCAGGATGGGGAGCAGGGCTGTGCCTCTGTCTCTATCAGGATGGGGAGCAGAGCTGTGCCTCTGTCTCTATCAGGATGGGGAGCAGGGCTGTGCCTCTTTCTCTATCTGGATGGGGAGCGGAGCTGTGCCTCTGTCTCTATCAGGATGGGGAGCAGGGCTGTGCCTCTGTCTCTATCAGGATGAAGAGCAGGGCTGTGCCTCTGTCGCTATCAGGATGGGGAGCAGGGCTGTGCCTCTGTCGCTATCAGGATGGGGAGCAGAGCTGTGCCTCTGTCTCTATCAGGAGGGGGAGCGGAGCTGTGCCTCTGTCTCTATCAGGATGGGGAGCGAAGCTGGGCCTCTGTCTCTATCAGGATGGGGAGAGGAGCTGTGCCTCTGTCTCTATCAGGATGGGGAGCAGGGCTGTGCCTCTGTCTCTATCAGGATGGGGAGCAGAGCTGTGCCTCTGTCTCTATCAGGATGGGGAGCAGGGCTGTGCGGGCCGGGCATAGGATCGGTAAATATGTGAAATATTTATTGGTTCTTCCCTGTACTGAGCAAACACCGGACTAATCAGTGCTGATCACTCCTGTGTTTGTAAATAACTGAGCCCATAGTATGTATTAGGGATGCACCAACATTATTCACTCAAGACCGAGTACGAGTACCGATACTTTTCCTCAAGTACTCACCGATACCAATTACCGATACTTTTTGTGTCATGTGGCAGTTTTTGTAATACAATTCAGACTAATGATTTTATGACAGTGGCGGAGCGCCAGAGCTGGTCACAGCTGCAACCGCTTTGACACTGGTAGTTCTGCCACTGATTCCAAGCTGTAGAGGGACTACAAATCCCAGCAATACATTATACAGCAATGCAGAATAATACCATCAGCTATAGAGGACTACAAAACCTGACAATCCATTATATAGCAATGCAGAATAATATGAAGCTACACACTCCGTGTTGCTCACGAGGGCTGTGCAGCATCTAAGGAGCCTGTGAGGGTGTGACCAGGGCTGGGCAGAGTCTCACCATGGCTGTGCAGTCTCGCTATTGCTGTGCAGTCTCACCATAGCTGTGCAGCCTCAGCATTGCTATGCGGTCTCTGCGGTTTTAGGGCAACTTTGTCACCCACAGTGACAGCCTGCATATTATCTAATAAGCCCTCCGCTGGATGTTTTGGTGGGTGGGGCAGCCTTTTGCCTCTCGGGGCAGGATACACTGAGATGTCCCACCTTGTTGCACACAAAGCATCTCCGGGTGTCCACGGCGGATGGCTTGGCTCATGAAGCTCCAAGTGCTTTGGGCCTCTGGCTCTCTGAAGAAACAGGTTGAGCTACTTTGCCCACTCTCCAGCTGGGAGCAGTAGTTCTCCAGTGTCTGACATTCTGTTAGCCACAAAGGAAGAAGCGATTTCCATGGCTTGGTCTGCTGTCTTGGGCTCTGGATCCAGAATAAACTGCCGGACCTTAACTGGACAGGTGTAGAGGAATTGGTCCTTAATCATCAGATCCTCCATGGTGTCAAAGGTGTTTACAGAGTCCTTTAAGCCACTGCTGAAAGGCAGTGCGTACACTGCAAGCAAAGTCCATGTAGTCGTCATTAGGACCACACTGCAATGTCCTGAAGAGGTCAAGATACACCTCTGGTGTGAGGTGGTATTGTTTAGTAATAGCCTGCTTAATGACCTCATAGTCCCCTCCTTGGCCTTCTGGGAGACTCACAAATGCATTCAGGGCCTTGCCTCTCAGCCCTGGGGTAAGGTCCCGTGCCCCTTGCTCCTTTGGCAGGCAGTACTGATGACAAGTGTCTTCACATCCTTGTAGGAAAGTGTCCATAATACCATTTCTGTCCATGGTGGAGAACCTGTCCAGGGGAATTTTAAAGACACGCTTTTCCCTGCACTCCAGGGAACCAGCACATCCATTCTGTTGCATCTGGAGTTTAGCTAACTCCAACTGGTGTTGCTGCTCTGCTCGTCTCTCCTCTGCCTGATGCTCTGCTCGTCTCTCCTCTGCCTGATGCTCTGCTCGTCTCTCCTCTGACTGATGCTCTGCTCGTCTCTCCTCTGCCTGATGCACTGCTCGTCTCTCCTCTGCCCGATGCTCTGCTCGTCTCTCCTCTGCCTGATGCTCTGCTCGTCTCTCCTCTGCTTGACTTTGCTGCTCTGATCCCCTTTCCTTTTCCTGAATTTGTTGCTCTGCTCGTCTCTCCTCTGTCTGACTTTGTTGCTCTGCTTCATCTCTCCTCTGCCTGACTTTGCTGCTCTGCTCATCTCTCCTCTGCCTGACTTTGCTGCTCTGCTTCATCTCTCCTCTGTCTGACTTTGCTGCTCTGCTTCATCTCTCCTCTGTCTGACTTTGTTGCTCTGCTCATCTCTTCTCTGCCCGATTTTATTGCTCTGCCTAGCTTTGACTTGTCTTGAAGATGCAGAATGAGCTGGAAGCATAGTGTTGGGTCATCATAATGCACTAGTTGTATGGTGGCCTGCAAGGACTGCATCTGGGTGTCAACTTGATAACCTGATACATCACATCCATCCTCATGCTGTATTGGGGAAGACTGTTCCTCCTCTGCAGGGGCATGATCCAGATCATGTTACTCTGAAGCAGGGGCTTGCTCTGCCCAATCATGATCAAACAGGGTGCAGATCAGCTGCTGCTTCATCTGGCCTCTCGTGGTGTGGATGACTCTGACCTCACACAGATTCATCAGGTCATCTCGGCTTTGTTTCATGTAGCTGATCACTCTCTCAGCCATTTTGCCCAAAATAAAGGTAGAAAGGAAACAAGAGGGGGAGGGGAGCTAATAGCCAAGTATGTATTTACAAAAAGAAAACTATGCACTGAGTGGACTTCTGTAGGCCCCTCATTTATAACAAGTTTCCAGCCAATAGCACACAGGATGTGTACATTGTGCACTAATACACTAAACTTATCCCACCACTGCCAGCAGAATGTTACAGATGGGGTCCTGACTGCGCCAACTTGCTAACTGGAGTGGGGTCCTCATCCGGAGGAAGAAGGAGAGCACTTACTTTGGGTTGATAAAACACTCCTGTGAAACAATCATCACAGAGTTTAATACCACAGCCTTCCACTAGAGGGTGACTTTCCCAAAGTTAGCTTGCCGAACACACATGCAGATACAAACTTACATTGGTCAGTATTGTTTGTCCTGCTGGCGGGAGAACGCTGGAAATCTGTAAACAACGTGTCTTTAGATACACTCTCCCAGATGAATACAACGTTCATAGTTCCAGCTCCCCAATTATTGGGACTTGGGTGTGGGAGGAGCTCTAGCCCTTTGGCCAATCACTTTAGGAGTTGTCACCCTACCTGCTTGGAGGAGAGGTTCTGCCTTCTGAAGTGGTCATAGGTTATTTGGGCCCCCCGGTTCTGATGCCTGAGGTTGGATTTCCGATACCAGCACGTCAGCCCGATCACAACAAGCCCACTCACATCATGGCAGCTGCAGAAGGCTCCAAATAACCGATTTATTGGTCTTCAGAGGATTGTTTTACCGACACCTACAATCTTATATGTGCACGCAGGGGCCCAAGTGGGCCTTGTGATGGACTCCCTGATACCCCGACTGGATATGTCCGTCTTAAGCCTGTTCCCTGGGTGCTGGAGCCAGAAGCAAGTGAATATAGCATGGGCTTACCCCAAGAATCAGAAAACACTGACTTTGGAGTGGAAACATGAACTGGTTTATTGAAGAAGGCACACAGAGTTTATACCTCACAGAATCAGATATGAGTTCACTGTGTTACATTGACCAATCCCCTCCCCTAGACAGCCGGGTGCCGCATTGGAATTCCTTAAGTACAGACACTCTTTGAACCTAATGAATGTTCTTAATCAGATCATCCCAAACAATGGCCACTCCAGACAGCCTGCTGCCTTCACAAAATATGTTTAGCAGAGCTGATATCCAAACAAGATGGAAGTCCGGATGGTTCAAATCAAGTCAAATAGTGAAAAGCCCTCTCACTAGATAAAATATTAAACAGGAAACACACACAGCAAACGTTCTCCGGGGTAATAAATCTCTGCAGCCCTAGGTCCGTAGTCAGTAGTAAGGAGGCTAGCCCTCAGGCATCTCCAACAGCCCCAGTGACGGTTTAGTCTGTCACATTTCTCCCCTCCCAACAGTAGACTAACCAGGTACCAGACCACCAACTGGTCTGGACCTGTGTTAGTCGGGCAAGATAAATCCAAAAGCTCTTCCAAATGGTCCGCTTGACTCTGCTGAAGTAGAGTGATGCTGCCCACATGACCTCCTGGGTGCCGATGGGGAGAAGTGTCGGGTACACTCTCTCCCTGGAAAATTTCCAGCTGCTGGGAAGAAATGGCAGCTGTACCTTCTCCATGATGCTCTTCCAGTCGCTGGGATGAAGGGACATCTAATTCCTCTCCTTGGGAAGCACTCAGCCACTGGGGATTAGTGTCAGCTGCACCTTTTTCCAGATGCTCCATCTGCCGCTGGGGAGAGGGGTCAGCTACCTCCTCTCCCTGGATTTCCATTTGCCACTGCGGAGAGAGGTCAGCTACCTCTTCTCCCTGGTTCTCCATCTGCCACTGGGAAGAGAGGCCGGCTGCTTCCTCTCCCTGGATCTCCATCTGCCACTGGGGAGAGAGACCATCTGCCTCCTCTCCCTGGAACCCTGGGGCTGTACCAGGTGCTGGGCAGAGGCTTGCAACCCTTTGCCCTATTGCCAGCACCTCACCTGGGGACTGAGCAAGTTGTACAACCTCCACAGAAAAGTCCATTAAATCCCATGTCTCTGGGGATGTGGTTTCCACTGGGTCTGAGACACTCTGCTGGACGCGTCCTAGCAGCTCCTTGTATTCCTTTCCCAGTCGCTATTCTTGTTTCACCACAAACTCCAAATCAGCTCTCAGCTCCAGAACCCCCTCCAAACCAAGCAAGTCTTCCCGGTATGCAAAAAGGTCCTCCAGGGCAGAGTCCCCATCATCCCCAAACTCAACCATATCCACCAGGGTGTCCCACAACAGTCCAGGGTCGCCAAAGTCATATCCTTCTGGATATTTAGCTGTAATTCCTGGCTGAGTTTGTTCTGCATACCAATGCAGGGCCCGATGCCATTCATCCAGCTTTACCTCTCGCTGAACCAACTCCTGCAAATCAACCACCCAATGCTTCTGAGGCTGCTCTCCCAGGATAACCATTCGCAGGGCCATCTGATCCCGGACCCTTTGTTCTGTAAATGGATGAAATCAACCCTCGTGTGCCTCGGTAATATTTCAGAGAGCTGTCCGTGCCGTCTGCCTGAGGGTGAAGTAGTCTTGCGTAGACAGACCCCTTTCTCCCTTTGGCAGATGATCCGCAACCAGTTGGAGTACTCCACTGCCAGGGTCATGGCTGCTTCACTCCTTGAGTCCTTCCTCGGCCGCCTGAGAAATGGATCCCGTTGGTGGTTTGGACTGCTCCGTAGGAAGGAAGCAGATCCCACCGCTTGCCACCAATTGTAACGGACTTCCTGATACCCCGACTGGATATGTCCGTCTTAAGCCTGTTCCCTGGGTGCTGGAGCCAGAAGCAAGTGAATATAGCATGGGCTTACCCCAGGAATCAGACAACACTGACTTTGGAGTGGAAACATGAACTGGTTTATTGAAGAAAGCACACAGAGTTTATACCTCACAGAATCAGATAAGAGTTCACTGTGTTACATTGACCAATCCCCTTAGACAGCCAGACAGCCGGGTGCCGTATAGGAATTCCTTAAGTACAGACACTCTTTGAACCTAATGAATGCCCTTAATCAGATCATCCCAAACAATGGCCAGACAGACAGCCTGCTGCCTTCAAAAAATATGTTTAGCAGAGATGATATCCAAACAAGATGGAAGTCCGGATGGTTCAAATCGAGTCAAATAGTGAAAAGCTCTCTCTCTCTCTAATAATAAAGTATTAAATTGGAAAACACACACAGCAAACAAAGTTCTCCGGGGTAATAAATCTCTACAGCCCTAGGTCCGTAGTCAGTAGTAAGGAGGATAGCCCTCAGGCTCCTCCAACAGCCCCGGTGACGGTTCAGTCTGTCAGAGGCCTAACCTACAGCAGGGCTCCTATGATCTGCAGACCTCTGACTGTAAAAGCCAGCAGGATAGATGAAGAGCACTGTGGGTCTGCTCAGTGTACAGTTTAGAAGATCTGTAGATGACCCCTTTGTTCAGCTGCCTCTGTGTCAGACATAAAAGCCCAGGCTGCTGTAGCTGGGGGAGGCAAGCCCAGGCTGCTGTAGCTGGGGGAGGCAAGCCCAGGCTGCTGTAGCTGGGGGAGGCTGGGAGCGAGGAAGGGGGGACCAACAAGGAGCTGGGGAGGATAGGGGAGCAGAGAATGGGGTTCAGGGCTACCCCCTTCTTTACACCCAGATATGGAGATTATGGTCAGGAATCCTCCCATGTATTATCTGTGTCCTCTGAATAAGGATTCCTATGAAAACGAGTCTCAGCCTTGCCCTGTGTAGGAATGTACAGAATCGGTCACACTGGTTAATGAGTGTCGGAGGCTTTCACTTCCCTCTTCTGCTGTCAGCGATGGCGTCTGCTGATCTGAGAGCTGAGCTGGTATGTTCCGTCTGTCTGAACACTTATACAAATCCTGTAACTCTGAAATGTGGACACAGCTTCTGCCGAGAATGTATTGATCTTATGATGGATGCACAGGAGGGGTATGGAGTGTATTCCTGTCCTGAATGTAGAGCTGAGTTCCAGGAGCGGCCTGCACTGCAGAGGAACATAACACAGCATAACATTGTGGAGAATGTCCTGTCTGCTCAGCCAGATAAGGAGGAGTCCGGGATCTTCTGTACTTACTGTATTCATGCTCCTGTACCTGCTGTGAAATCCTGTCTGCTGTGTGAAGCTTCTCTGTGTGACAACCACCTGAGAGTCCACAGCAAGTCAGCAGAACACATCTTATGTGACCTCACCACTTCCCTGGAGAACATGAAATGCTCCATCCATAAGAAGATCCTGGAGTATTACTGCACTGAGGACTCTGCCTGTATCTGTGTGTCCTGCAGCTTGGCTGGAGAGCATCGGGGACATCAGGTGGAGACTCTGGATGAGGCCTCTGAGAAGAAGAAGAAGAAATGGAGAAACATTCTGCAGAAACTGATGACAGAGAGAGAGGAGACGGAGAAAAGAGTCCAGAGTCTGGAGGAACACAGGAAGAAAGTACAAGGAAAAGCAGCTGGTGAAACAGAGAGAGTCACTGCCCTGCTCACAGACCTCAGGAGATGTCTGGAGGACCTGGAGAAGAGAGTCCTGAGTGACATCTCCGGGCAGGCAGAGCGGATCTCCCTCCACGTGACGGATATCATCAGGAAGCTGGAAATAAAGAAGGATGAGCTGCCCAGTAAGATGCGTCACATTGAGGAGCTGTGTAACCTGACGGATCCGCTGACTGTCTTACAGGAACCAGACACAGGTGACTTGTGTGATACTGAGGATGGAGATGATGAGGACAGAGAGAGACATGATAAACTCCTCCATGGTGGAGGGGATCTGGATGTGGCTTGGATCACACACACATTACACACAGGTATATCTGATATCATGTCTGGGGTAATTGTACAGGAAGGTCCAGGCACACATGTCTATCCACTTTTTAGTAGAAAGAAAGCTCGCCTCACAACTAAACTATCCAGGCCACGTCCTCAACCCACCTCCACCATACAACACTCATACCTCCAGGCGGGAGAACATGATATTGGGTCTGTAGAGCAAACATTGGGGGTGTCGGGGGTTACAGACATATTACTGGATGTGAACACAGCTAGTAATAATCTACAGATATCAGATGACAGGAAATCTGCATCCTGGTCGTTAAAGAGCCAGAAACATCCAGAAACTCCAGAGAGATTTCAACATTCTCAGGTGTTGAGCAGTCAGAGTTTCTCCTCAGGGCGACATTACTGGGAAGTGGATGTCGGGGGCTCAAAGTCCTGGATAGTCGGGATGTGTTACCCCAGTATAGAGAGGAGAGGATTGCAGTCAGGGATTGGAGATAATAAGAAGTCCTGGAGTTTGGAGAGGAGTCATACTCAGTACTCAGTGAGACATGACAATAATCAGATCCCATTACTCGGCAATGTCTCCAGTAAGAGAGTCAGGATAGATCTGGATTATGAGGCCGGGCGGATCTCCTTTTATGATCTGTGTGACCCGATCCGACACCTCCACACCTTCACCACCACATTCAATGAGCCCCTCCATGCCGGGTTATATGTAGGGAAAGGTTGTATAAAGATATCTGGGGGGGAATCAGATGTAAAAAATCAGACCAGAGACTGGTGACATCACAGGGCGGAGACTCTGATTGGTGGAATATTCAGCCAATAGGAGGAAGCAGTGGACAGGAAATTACATTAAATATATATTTATAATGCTGCAGGCTCGGGTTTGTCATCTTCATCTTACTACCAAGAACAAGCATGCAGAAGTTCAGATTATTCAGACTTCACTGGCTGCATGCGTGTTCGGGGTCAGTGACACACTAAGTAGTGTAGTCAGGCTCGGGATGACAATCCTGGAGCCTGCAACTTTTAGATTTATCAATTTTTCAGTACTGGATAAAGTGGGGGAAGATTAGAACCCTTGTCAGGTTTTTATTGCTACCCGGGGCTCAAATAGAGAGATTTTCCCTTACTTCCTGTCCTGGTAACAACTATTTACCAGACAGGAAATGAAGGAAAATTTACAACAGGAACCAATCACATTCCATCCTCAGCTTCTTCAGTGAAGCTTTGAAAATGAAAGCTGGAAGCTGATTGGTCCAGATTGTGTCTGCTCCAGTCTTAGTAAATTCCCCTCTATATGTAGTCCTTAGACTTTACCCCTCCCCCATACCTTCCAGTCCCTAGATGTGATAAAGAAAAATCCTTCTGATTTGCGTTACTAATGATGAGATGACATCACTAAGTGCTTCTATGCTCATGTTGGGTTCTTTCTAGAATAACAGGCTGACTTGCTGGAATGACTTTACAGAAAGATGTGATTAGAACAAATGGTTGTTCTCCGGATCCTTGGAATGTCTTGTTGTAGAACACAGTGACAGTTGGTCTCCTTGTTCTACAATGAGGTATTTGGGGGTCTGGAGGTGGGACAAGCTGATGAGGTGTTCTGAGATGACAGAAATGAATGTCTCTTGTAATGAATGATGTGCTGCTTGTACAAATTCTTCACTCAATGATGTCATAGGTCACATGTTTATGTTTTGGATGGTCCTCCATGACAACTGTCCAGGATTGGAGGTCAGATGAAGAGGTCAGATCCTTGGTCCACCCGCCATGTCTAAGGATCTCCATGTCTTCATCTCTCTACTTTCTCATCTTTACTTTTACTTTGTAACTCTTCTCTTCTACATACAATGGTTGTTAGAGTCACCATGGGACGTGTTTTGGGTGTTTATTGGAATTTTTGGCTTATTTTAGAAATAAATTATATTTTAATCAGAATCATTTCTCTCGGATGTTGTGTCTATATGTGTGAGGTCGGACCGCTTTATCTATCACATTTACATTACAGACTATCTATCTCATTACATACAAGCATTGTTTTTTCTTGCCTGCACCGCACTACGGGTGGGTTGGGGTCTTTTTGATTCCTTTAGTCTCTTCTCACCAACACCTGTATGGTTACACTGTCCCGTTGGGTCCCAAACCCTACTCCATAGAAGCCATGGTTTCCATACACTGCACTGATGAAGGCCAAATAGCCTGGAACAGCTGTATGCAGACTGTAATACACAGATCTATAATATTAGGCTATGGATGTGTATCTGTCCAGTTGGGGTGTGAAGCAATGATTTGCATGGCTCCGCCCATTGTTCTGGAATAAGGAGTACTTCCCCTTTTTTTGGGGAATGGGACATATGATCACCTTCTGTTCTAAGAAGACTTTACTGTGCAGTGATTAGAGTGAGAGATTTTTTTACTGCTTTAGTCCCATCTCACCATAATCTGTATGGATATACTGTACAGAGAGAGCCAAAAATGTTGCACTGACTCCACACACTATGGGACTGATTCATAAATGTTCCACCCATTGTATCGCTGGGCAGATGCAGTTTGTATGATACTAGCGCCACAAGACAGTGCTGAGGAACACAGGAAATCCTATGTTACTGAGCGCCATCAAGGGCAGAACATTTATGACTCCGCCACTATGTATGCACTTTTACTAGGCTGCAATTTCAGAGGGAGAGACCAGACCGGTATTATCATGAAATAAAAATGAGAGAGTATTATTTCAGACACTAAAGCCAGAAATATTGCACCTTCCCTGCAGAGTATGTAAGCAGATTGATTAGGCCGCATTCTAATAGGAAGTGATGAGGATGTTTTTTTTATACTGTATAGACATAGAGAGTGATTCACTCTGAGGCAAACATTAGGATTATTTACATAAAACAGAAGTCACCAACTTGCACAACTAGATCAGTTGGCTGTGGACTGTATATTATTAGTGATAAAGGAGCTCCGGTTATTCTGATAGTTAATCCATAGAAGACGTATGCGCTGATCCTGCAGCCCGGTCAGTGGGATAGGGAGACATCCATGTAACAGCACTATAAAGAAAACATAAAACCCGGCGCACAGATCTGAGTGCAGTATAAAAGTAACTGCTTAATAAAGGTCAAAAGTAATGTACGGGATATTAAAAACATCTCGCGTGTCAGACAGAACTTTACAGTGCTGTTAGGATTTTATAAACATAATATATGATCAGTTAATATATATAAAGAATATATAGAATATGAAGTCCCTAAATACACCAACATCACTCATTGGTAGAATCGCACATGTAGCATCTAAGAGCCTCTAGGGGGAGACATATTACAATCTGAGTAATGAACACCAGAAAGAAGAATCAATGTAACAATCCAATGAGAAAGAGAAACAAATGTACAGAGTATATAAAAGGACAAATATTCTGAACTCTAACTTCACTGAACTACTAAGAATAAAGTTGTATAAATATAAATCTGTCAATGATTAAAATCAGAAGTTTGTATATAAATAACAAATACATAGAAGAAGATATGAAGGTTTATAAATGAACTTAATATAAGGACTGATCACTGCACAAAGATCAAAGATGACAGAGATATAAAATATAGAAGCAATCATCTCTGCTCATAGAGGAAAATGTTGGGGTGTATGGGGGAGGGGTCACCATACGAGGGCCATCAGAGTGACCAGGATGAAAGGACGGTATATATTTCCTCAGTAAGACTTCCCGGGGTTATGGTGTATGGGGGAGGGGTCACCATACGAGGGTTATCAGAGTGACCAGGATGAAAGGACGGTATATATCTCCTCAGTAAGACTTCGCAGGGTTATGGTGTATGGGGGAGGGGGGGTCACCATACGAGGGTCATCAGAGTGACCAGGATGAAAGGACGGTATATATTTCCTCAGTAAGACTTCCCGGGGTTATGGTGTATGGGGGAGGGGTCACCATACGAGGGACTAGAATAACAGGCTGACTTGCTGGAATGACTTTACAGAAAGATGTGATTAGAACAAATGGTTGTTCTCCGGATCCTTGGAATGTCTTGTTGTAGAACACAGTGACAGTTGGTCTCCTTGTTCTACAATGAGGTATTTGGGGGTCTGGAGGTGGGACAAGCTGATGAGGTGTTCTGAGATGACAGAAATGAATGTCTCTTGTAATGAATGATGTGCTGCTTGTACAAATTCTTCACTCAATGATGTCATAGGTCACATGTTTATGTTTTGGATGGTCCTCCATGACAACTGTCCAGGATTGGAGGTCAGATGAAGAGGTCAGATCCTTGGTCCACCCGCCATGTCTAAGGATCTCCATGTCTTCATCTCTCTACTTTCTCATCTTTACTTTTACTTTGTAACTCTTCTCTTCTACATACAATGGTTGTTAGAGTCACCATGGGACGTGTTTTGGGTGTTTATTGGAATTTTTGGCTTATTTTAGAAATAAATGATATTTTAATCAGAATCATTTCTCTCGGATGTTGTGTCTATATGTGTGAGGTCGGACCGCTTTATCTATCACATTTACATTACAGACTATCTATCTCATTACATACAAGCATTGTTTTTTTTTGCCTGCACCGCACTACGGGTGGGTTGGGGTCTTTTTGATTCCTTTAGTCTCTTCTCACCAACACCTGTATGGTTACACTGTCCCGTTGGGTCCCAAACCCTACTCCATAGAAGCCATGGTTTCCATACACTGCACTGATGAAGGCCAAATAGCCTGGAACAGCTGTATGCAGACTGTAATACACAGATCTATAATATTAGGCTATGGATGTGTATCTGTCCAGTTGGGGTGTGAAGCAATGATTTGCATGGCTCCGCCCATTGTTCTGGAATAAGGAGTACTTCCCCTTTTTTTGGGGAATGGGACATATGATCACCTTCTGTTCTAAGAAGACTTTACTGTGCAGTGATTAGAGTGAGAGATTTTTTTACTGCTTTAGTCCCATCTCACCATAATCTGTATGGATATACTGTACAGAGAGAGCCAAAAATGTTGCACTGACTCCACACACTATGGGACTGATTCATAAATGTTCCACCCATTGTATCGCTGGGCAGATGCAGTTTGTATGATACTAGCGCCACAAGACAGTGCTGAGGAACACAGGAAATCCTATGTTACTGAGCGCCATCAAGGGCAGAACATTTATGACTCCGCCACTATGTATGCACTTTTACTAGGCTGCAATTTCAGAGGGAGAGACCAGACCGGTATTATCATGAAATAAAAATGAGAGTGTATTATTTCAGACACTAAAGCCAGAAATATTGCACCTTCCCTGCAGAGTATGTAAGCAGATTGATTAGGCCGCATTCTAATAGGAAGTGATGAGGATGTTTTTTTTATACTGTATAGACATAGAGAGTGATTCACTCTGAGGCAAACATTAGGATTATTTACATAAAACAGAAGTCACCAACTTGCACAACTAGATCAGTTGGCTGTGGACTGTATATTATTAGTGATAAAGGAGCTCCGGTTATTCTGATAGTTAATCCATAGAAGACGTATGCGCTGATCCTGCAGCCCGGTCAGTGGGATAGGGAGACATCCATGTAACAACACTATAAAGAAAACATAAAACCCGGCGCACAGATCTGAGTGCAGTATAAAAGTAACTGCTTAATAAAGGTCAAAAGTAATGTACGGGATATTAAAAACATCTCGCGTGTCAGACAGAACTTTACAGTGCTGTTAGGATTTTATAAACATAATATATGATCAGTTAATATATATAAAGAATATATAGAATATGAAGTCCCTAAATACACCAACATCACTCATTGGTAGAATCGCACATGTAGCATCTAAGAGCCTCTAGGGGGAGACATATTACAATCTGAGTAATGAACACCAGAAAGAAGAATCAATGTAACAATCCAATGAGAAAGAGAAACAAATGTACAGAGTATATAAAAGGACAACTATTCTGAACTCTAACTTCACTGAACTACTAAGAATAAAGTTGTATAAATATAAATCTGTCAATGATTACAATCAGAAGTTTGTATATAAATAACAAATACATAGAAGAAGATATGAAGGTTTATAAATGAACTTAATATAAGGACTGATCACTGCACAAAGATCAAAGATTACAGAGATATAAAATATAGAAACACTCATCTCTGCTCATAGAGGACAATGTCGGGGTGTATGGGGGGGAATATCCGATATGTTTGATGGGACATCATCTATGAAATCTCTCAGCAGCAGTAACATTAGAGGGATCATTTCTATCATGTAGACTTCTCATCTCTCCGTGGATGTATTGTGTTTATATGTAAAGTGATGTGGAACACGGCATTCTAGACTTCCCCGATCAATAAGTCTACAGTGTTCCCCCAATCCGGCCACAGAGGGTCCTTATGGTTCATCTGACATAGAGAAGACCACAGGGGCAGGAGAGGCAGGAAATGACATTCACTAGAGCAGTCAGAGAATTCCTGAATACTATATTCTTAACCGTCACTACCATGGAAGGGCTTTTGTCCATGAGTAATAATGTAAGTCAGGGTCCTGTCCTGATTCCCTGTTCTATTGATGTTAGACTGACTGGTCTGTAGTTCCACGTTTAGTATCTTGAACCTTTTTTGAATATTGCTACTACCGTAGCTTTCCTCCAATCACTTGGTACCCTTCCAATCATTATGGAGTATAATGGCCTCTCTATAACATGACCAAGCTCTTCAAGTACCCTGGGGTGCAGGTTATCTGGTGCTAACGATTTATTCACACTTTTTCCAGTCTGTGTTGAACCCTGACTACCGTCACCCCCTGCGGTATCTTACGCACTGAGCTACTCACATTCTTATCTCCATTAATCCCATCTTATTCCTGAGTGTATACTGAAGAGAATACTTAGTTTAATACCTCTGCCTTCTCCCTGAGGTTTGTGATTATTCTCCCGTTCTCATCTTTTATTGGGACCACCTGCTCTTTTCTTACCTTTTTACTGTTTAAATATTGGAATTTTTTTTTGGGGGGGGGGTCTTCTTTCAGACTGGGGGGGTGATATGCTTCTCGTCATCTATTTTAACTGCCCGGATTTCATGTTTATATCTCTTATTACATTCCTTGTAACTCTGGAATGCCAATGCCGTCCCCTCCATCTTATATTTATATATAAATGCCGGCTTCTTGTCTTTGATGCGTTGTCTTACCATTTTATTTAGCCATGCGGGCTTAGTTCTTGATCTTCTAGTTTTTTGTTACCCGATGGTATGCACTTGGTAATGGTAATTCTCTTTTCTGTACCCAACATTAAAGGTAATCACCCTGTGATCACTATTACCCAAAGTATCCCCAATCACTATGTCTGCAACTGGGTCCGCATTATTAGTGATTAATAAATTTAGTATAGCATTCTTCCTGGTTGGGACCTCAACCATCTGATCCATGAAAATGCCCCGCAACAGGTTTAGAAAATGGCCGGCCTTTATAGAATGAGTGGTACCATGTGACCATTCAATGTCCGGATAATTGAAATCACCCATTATAACAACATTCCCCTGCTTACCAGCTGTTTCTGTTTGGGAATGTAGGCGAGCCTCCTCCTCTTCCCCTTATGTTCGGGGGTTTATAACACCCACCCACAATCAGTTTATGACTAGCATCAATCTTATCTAGTTCTAGCCACAAGGACTCTACACCATCACAACTCTCTTTCATGAGGTCATCTCCTATGTGCACAGTTAGATTGTTTTTGATGTAGATGCATACCCCTCCCCCATTCTACTAACCCCGTCCCTCCTGAACTGGTTGTACCCTTGTACATTAGTTGCCCAGTCATGTGCGCTGTCTAGCCAAGTTTCTGTTATTCCCACTATATTGAAGTCCTCTTCGAGTAGCTTAAGTTCGAGCTCCTCTAGTTTGTTTGATAGACTTCTAGCATTGGTGTACATACATTTTAGTTTGGTGCTAGCGGTTTGAGTTCTATTAATACTCATTGCTGAAGTGCAACTAAATCCCGTATCTGACCTCGGTACGGTTGATTCATTACAAAATATATTGACTGGAGTGCGCCTGCTGCCCCCCCCCCCCCCCCCCCCCTTGTATTACAGCCCTTTATATTTTTTGCCCCTTTAGGCCTGGTTCACACCTGTACGTTTTGTAGCGCGTTCAACGCTCTACACGCTCAAAATGCTCAAACATGAAAATCCCATTGTTTTCTATGGGTATGGTTCACACCTTGCCGTATTTCAGCCCGTCCGAACGCGCTACAAAACGGCCTACGCCTGAAAAGGTACATGAGCTTCTTTGCGGCGTTTTTGTCTCACGTTTCCATTGGGATCAAGCCAATTTGCTCTCGGAAACGCACGTATGTCACAGCGAAACGCGCGACAAACGCGCATATTCGATACGCCTAGGTGTGAACAGAGCCTTAGTTACTTGCTCTTCATCTATTAACTCCATTTTAGTTCCCTTCCATTATCTAGTTTAAAAGCTCCTCCAGTCCTTTAACCATTTTCTCCCCCAAAAGTGCAGCACCTTCCCCAATTAGATGCAGCCCATCTCTGCTGTAGAGCCTGTAGCCGACTGAGAAGTCAGCCCAGTTCTCCATGAACCCAAAGCCCTCTTTCAGACACCAGCTCCGGAGCCACTTGTTCAGTTCCCTCAACTCCCTCTGCCTCTCTGGAGTGGCCTCGTGGCACCGGCATTATCTCAGAGAATACTACCGCGGAGGTCCTTCTCTTCAACTTAGCGCCTAAGACTCTGAACTTGTTTTTTAGGACACTCCATCTGCCTCCAATTTTGTAATTGGTGCCGATGTGCACCATGACAGCTGGTTCATGCCCAACCCAATCCAGTAACCTGTCCATCCAATGCACCATGTGATGAACACGAGCCCGCGGTAAGCAACAGACTGTTCGACACTCAAGGTCCCAATGGCAGGTTACCCTGTCTGTCCGTCTGATAATAGAGTCCCCCACCATCAGAATCTGTCTCTCTTTTCCATCCTTACCGGTGAGGGCACTGCCCTGCGGATAGGGAAGCGTCTTGCTCCAGCAATGCCACCCCTGAACTAATATCCCCAACACCCCGCAACCGGGTATATTTATTGGGGTGTATCAGTTCAGGGCTGGCCTCTCTAACACTCATCCCTCTACCCCTCCTTCTAACAGTAACCCAGCTACAAACGTCAGGATCCTGCTCCTCCAAACCCCCCTCCTCCTCAGTACCGCCCTCCACCACAGCCTGGTGCGTCAGATCCAGACTCGGCTCCATGTTGTTTATGTTCCGCAGTGTTGCCGGTTTATTGTTTAGATCCAGAATCTGGGCTTCCAAACACACAACTCGCTCACATCTGGCGCAACAGTATTCACCCTCCAACGCATGTTCAAGAAACGCATACATTTCTTACGCGTACGCACCGGGTTGTATGCCCACTCATGGAAGACATGTTTTTTCTTTTACATTTAATTTAGGACTCAGATATCATCCTGTTTTAAATTGACAAACGGTACTCGCACTGACTGCAGTATCACATAGAGTACTCGACAAAAACCACAGTTCCTAGTAATATTCTGAGCATACGTCCACAGTTCCCGATGATTAGGAGGCCAGCAGCTATTATTGATACAGATATTTTACATTGTCAGTACCCAGTAATGTATTACTCATTAGATTAATACTACCAGTGCCCAACAGCTAATACTACAACAGAATAATACCTCCACAGTTCCCAGCAGAATACTACCCCCACAGTTCCCAGCAGAATAATACTCACACAGTTCCCAGCAGAATAATACTCACACAGTTCCCTGCAGAATAATACTCACACAGTTCCCTGCAGAATAATACCCCCACAGTTCCCAGCAGAATAATACTCCCACAGTTCCCAGCAGAATAATACTCCCACAGTTCCCAGCAGAATAATACCCCCACAGTTCCCAGCAGAATAATACCACCACAGTTCACAGCAGAATAATACTCACACAGTTACCCGCAGAATAATACTCCCACAGTTCCCAGCAGAATAATACTCCCACAGTTCCCAGCAGAATAATACTCCCACAGTTCCAAGCAGACTAATACTACCCCACAGTTCCCAGCAGAATAATACCCCCACAGTTCCCAGCAGAATAATACTCCCACAGTTCCCAGCAGAATAATACCCCCACAGTTCCCAGCAGAATAATACCACCACAGTTCACAGCAGAATAATACTCACACAGTTACCCGCAGAATAATACTCCCACAGTTCCCAGCAGAATAATACTCCCACAGTTCCAAGCAGACTAATACTACCCCACAGTTCCCAGCAGAATAATACCCCCACAGTTCCCAGCAGAATAATACTCCCACAGTTCCCAGCAGAATAATACTCCCACAGTTCCCAGCAGAATAATACCCCCACAGTTCCCTGCAGAATAATGCTCCCACAGTTCCCTGCAGAATAATATTCCCACAGTTCCCAGCAGAATAATACCCCCACAGTTCCCAGCAGACTAATACCCCCACAATTCCCAGCAGAATAATACCCCCACAGTTCCCAGCAGAATAAAACCCCCAAAGTTCCCCGCAGAAAAATACTCCCAAAGTTCCAAGCAGAATAATACTCCCACAGTTCCCTGCAGAATAATACTCCCACGGTTCCCTGCAGAATAATATTCCCACAGTTCCCTGCAGAATAATATTCCCACAGTTCCCAGCAGAATAATACTCCCACAGTTCCCAGCAGAATAATACTCCCACAGTTCCCAGCAGAATAATACTCCCACAGTTCCCAGCAGAATAATACCCCCACAGTTCCCAGCAGAATAATACTCCCACAGTTCCCAGCAGATTTATACTCCTACCGTTCGCAACTGATTTATACTCCCACAGTTCCCAGCAGAATAATACTCCCACAGTTCCCAGTAGAATAATACTCCCACAGTTCCCAGCAGAATAATACCCCCACAGTTTCCAGCAGATTAATAGCCCGACAGTTCTCATAAGCCCAATGCTCCCATCGTTTCCCAGCAGGTTAATACTCCTGCCGATTGATACTGCTGCAGTCCTCATCAGGTTAATACTCCTGCAGTTCCTGGCAGATTAATACTCTCATAGTTCCCAATAGATTGATAGTTTCACAGTTCCCGGCAGATTAATAATGCTGCAGTCACAGCAGATTAATACTCTCGTTGCTACTAGGGGACTAATGCTCCCCCAGCTCCCTGCATATTGGTGCTCCCACAACTCCCGGCAGATTACCACTCCCACAGTTCCCAGCAGATTAATACTCCTACAGCTCTCAGCACTATCTCATTGGGTTGCTACCCATACAGCTCCTGCCAGATTGATACTCCTGCAGTTCCCAGCAGTGGCGTCACAAGGGGGGTGCGGCCCGCCGGGTGCCACCATTGGAGGGGTGACACCAAAATGACTTAGTCATTTTGGTGTCACCCCCCCCAAGCACATTAATACTCCTACAATTCCCAACAGATTATTACTCCCTCAATTCCCGGCAGATTAATACTTGCACAGTTTTCCGACCCGTTGAATGCTACAACGGGCACAGCAGACTAATATTACTAGAAAAGTTCACAGCAGAATTAATACTCCTACAACGGTTACCAGCAGATCGGCTTAAATGGTGCCATCTCCTAATGGGTTAACACTCCTTATCTCTCTCACCCTCAGCTCCCAGCACAGCAGCACATTCCAATACTCCCTCTCACAGCCTACACACAGCCACGGTACAGCATTCACTCCGTCTCTGCCCTCTGGTACCCTCCGCACTCAATCACTCCTTCACAGGATCCCACGTGACAAATCTATCTCTAGTTACAAAGGTTCGTTCCTTAAAACCCTCCATCCTATCACGCGTTCTTCTATCTGTAGTTAGCTGCCTCTTTGGTACATTCGTCATCCCTTCGGGGTGGTGACAACTATGGGTGGGGATGTCGCTGCTCCACATGGTTAAAAGTTTTCATACAAATCTCAGGTCCACCTTTAAATGTCAGTAACTCCAAAAATCATAACTCTGTTTATTTCCCGGTATATAAAATGTCATGACTGACGGATTCGTCAATTTTCTGTCCCTCCGTTAAAACTCCAATAAACGCACGGACTGCGCGACATGGATTTTAACGGCCACAGCCGCCCCTTTTATTAAACAAACAACTTTATCAATAACCAAAGTAATAAACCAAATATACAAAAAAATACTTTAAACAAGGGTTGACCTGAGAAGGGGTCTTTGGGTGCCCGCCAGCCCTAAAAAGGCCTCTCATAACATTCCACCCGTGTCCCCAGCCGCACCACAACCAGCTCGAGGACACTTACTCCTTCTGGGTTCCCATGGGGCCAGGCCCCGCTCCTTACAAATCCAGACAGCAACAGGGGGAAGCACCCATACCAGCTGAGGGCCCCCAATTACAAAGTATTATTTACAAAGTATTCGTTTGTAATTGTTAATTGTGACCGTTAATAATATGCCGTCCGTTAGACATGTGCGATTCGTTTCGTTAAGAAGCGAAATTCGTAGGAAGTTCCTGAAATTCGTAAATTCGGAAGCATCCGAAATCCGAATTGCAATGCTTCTGAATGTATCCGAAATACGAAATTCGGTTAACGAATTTCGGATCTGAATTTAGTTGAAACGGGAACTAATATTACCCCTGTAAATGAAGTTGAACAACATGACAAGATTTTTTTTTTTACCCGAAATACGAAATTCCGTTAACGGAATTTCGTGCCTGTAATGCAACCCTCAGCAGCAGAAGAAAATCTCTGATTGGTTAACCAAACAGTCACGTTTCCATTGTAACGGAATTCGGATTCGGATCCGAAATTGGTCAACGGAATTTCGGATTCGGATTAAAAAAAACTACCATCGACTCCAATATTAACAAAGGTATTTTTGCTTTTTAACTTCATCATAACGAATGTTCGTACAGTTACGAAAATGTGCCGAAACTAATGAAAATTCGTATTTTGTACGAATCCGAATTGAGTTTCGGACACGAATTACGAAATATGAAATAACGGATATTCCGAAACGGAACGAAACTAAATACATTTTTTGACGGCGCACAAGTCTACCGTCCATGGCAGTAAATGATAGATTGAATATTATTAACAGTCACAATTAACGATTTAAACAAAACACTTTGAGAATAAATCCCGGTTTCCTCGATAATGCCGGTCTGTGCGCAAGCGCAGATGCTGAGGTCGGCAAATTCGACTACGTCGTTGTTCACCGGTATCTGCGTTTAGTATCGGGGCATTAGTATGAGTACTCGTGAAAATTCCCAGTATTGGCACTGGTGTATCCCCACTTAATAATATAACGTATTGCTGGGACTTGTAGTCCTATATAGTTGGAGCTATTCTGCATTGCTGTATAATCTTCATACAGCAATGCAGATTACCAGCAGCTATGCGGGACTACAAGTCCCAGCAACACACACACACACTCTCTCTCTCTCTCTCTCTTCCCGTGCCCCCTCCCACTCCAGACTTACCTTCCCTCTCCTGCAGGCCATGTCTTGGTGGCCAGGGGGCGGAGCTAAGATGAGACGGTCCTCTTAGCTCCGCCCCTAAGAGGTGGGACCAGCTCATTCTCCGGGACCAGTGACAGTCTCTCCAGCCCTTTCGCACAGCCGCCCGTACATGCTGCGGGTGGCTGTGCGGCAGGGAAGGAGCGGCACGATCGCGGGGGGCCCTCTTCTTCCTTGTTGCGCCCCCCCCCCCCAAGTGGCGGAACGCCAGGGCCCAGTCGCAAATTGCGACCCTGGTAGTTCCGCCAGTGAGCTCAGCCAAACCAAAGGTCTCCTGTATGCAAAAATTTACAATAGCCGCTACAGCAGCCAAAGTAGACCACCGAGCTGAGCACTCATGCTTTGGCTCGGCAAAGCCAAACAAACAGCCAGAGGGGGAAGAGTGCTCTGTAGAAGTGGACCGAATACCTGCAATTGTCTCACAAAAATAGAATTAGAAAAAGGAGCATAGGGTTCCCCTACAAATTCATATCAGACCCTTTAGGTGGGGGTTATAGCTTGGCCAGTGATGAAGGATTTCAGAAGACTCCGGTCTCCATGATGCCTCTGTCCTGGAGGATGTTCTGAGGGCCGGGAGCCACACTTCAATATACAGAGGATTACTGTAAAGTGGTATCTCTGCTGATGTCACATGATCTATGTTCTTGTAGGTTTATATCTACACCTATGATGACATATGTGAAGTTTGGACCCATACTAAGGCGTCACCTGATGTGTTGGGGGTTATCAGTGTTAATCATTACATGGGGAGCATTCCTCAGATATCATAGAGTACAATGACATAGAATGGACTCAGTCCTTATGAGGTTACACCCAGATGTAGGGATCGGTGGTGGAATATGGCTTCCTCTTCATCCCCTGCAGCCCCCTCCAGACTCCTTGGAGCAAAGTGTGGAGGTTTTATCATGGAGATGAGACGGATGTCCTCTGGTCATTGATGGATTTGTATGACTGGAGTGTGATCATGTTCTGCTTTGTTACACTTCATTCTCTGTTATACTAATCCATAGATCTGTACAATCTCAGACCCGCCTCCTGTTATCTCCTGAAGAAGTCGCCCTTTGGTCTCAGAAACATGTCGAGGATTTATGACGACCTTCCCAGTTTTCTTCTCTGATAATATTCTTTATAATATCCGGATTTGTTGGAGTTTTTGGCTGTAATGATGATATTTGTCTTATACAGACCCGGGAGGAAGGAATATGATGGGGGATTAACCAATTAAAGAGGTAGAGCAGGCAGCACACTGGTCAATGGTACATGACATACTCCTGAACACAGCACTCTGTACACTGGGCTGTACATGACACACTTTATAAATCTCGGGTTGGGCCTCACGTGGTGCAGTTTTGGTCACCAATCCTCAGGAAGGACATTCTTCACCTAGAGAGAGTTCAGAGAAGATGGAGGACCTGAGTTATGAAGATGACCTCCAGGAATGAAACTTGTCCTCCTTAGAGAAGAGATCTGATCCCAATATACAAACTCTGCAATGGGGACGGCAGTGTCTGGAATACACCGTGTGTAAAGGAGAACTCCGGGAGAGAGATGTATGAACCCTTTCATGTTCATAAGGATAGAATAGGTCCACTTCTGGCTTCAAAATGGTCCCAGAGACCTCGTTGTTATAGCATCCCTAAAACGAGGTCCAGGACGGGTGCCTACACCCCGAACCCTAAAACAATACTTCAAGAGAGAATCCTCCCTGATCCCCATGGAATGTCTGAGCTCTCTATTCCCTCCTTATCTACAGCTCATAGGCAAACCTGGAAAGAACCCATTTCTGTATCTCAAATAAAATATGCCTCGGCTCCGGGTCCTGATGGCTCGTCAGCCTCCCTCCTATTACAAAACGTTTATAGATATTTTAGCACCTCGTCTTGAAGCCTTTTTATAAGTCCATAGTCCCGGGGGGCTCCCTAGACCCAGACCTGAAGAGAGCTTTTTTAAGTATTATTCCTGAGCCCCCACAAGGATCCGGTGGAGGCCTCTAATTACAGACCGATCTCTTTAATAAATAACGATCTCAAATCCATGACGAAAATCCAAAGCCAAACGATTCAACTCTTTCCTAAATTCTTATATCCATCGGGACCAGGTGGGGTTTATAACTGGTAGGCCGGGTCCAGACCAGGTCAGAAGAGCTGTTGATATTATTTCTTTACTCCAATCATCCTGGGATGGGGTCAGGTACTCGCCGATACCAATTACCGAAAAAAAAAATTCATATCATGTGACAGTTTTTGTAAAACAATACAGACTAATGATTTTAGGACAGTGGTGGAGCACCGGGGCCGGTCCCAGCTGCAACCGCTGCAACCCTGGGAGTTCTGCCACTGACTCCAAGCTGTAGAGGGACTACAACTCCCAGCAACACATTATACAACAATACAAATATCACCACCTATAGAGGACTACAAATCCCAGCAATACATTCTACAGCAATGCAGAATACCACCAGCTATGGAGTAGGGATGTGCCGATACTTTTCGAGTACCAGTGCCGATACTTGGCATTTTCATGAGAACTAGCAGGGTTGTAGCGGTTGCAGCTGGGACCGGACCCCGGCGCTCCACCACTGTCCTGAAATCATCAGTCTGTATTGTTTTAGAAAAAGTGTCACATGACAATAAACAAAAATGTATCGGTACTTGTACGGTACTTGGTATCGGTGCATCCCTACTATAGAGGACTACAAATCCCAGCAAGACATTATACAGTGTCACTGTCCGGCCGCACTACCTTCCCCAGCAGCAGCAGAGGCACGCACCCCCCAGCCCCTAGCAGAGCGGCAAGTAGCCTTTGATCTTGGGGCTGTGCCTGAACTGCTGCCCTCAGGACCTGTGGACTTAACCCTTTCTGTGCCTGAACTGCTGCCCTGAGACCCAATAGACTTCACCCGTAAGTTGCTGGATTGCTGCCCTGAGACCCTGTGGACTTAACTCTTTCTGTGCTGGATTGCTGCCCTGAGATGCCGTGGACTTAACCCTTTCTATGCCGGGTTGCTGCCCTGAGATGCTGTGGACTTAACCCTTTATGTGCCGGGTTGCTGCCCTGAGGCCCTGTGAGCTTAAACCTTTCTGTGCTGGTATTGCTGCCCTGAGACCCTGTGGACTTAACCCTTTTTGTGCCGGTTTGCTGCCCTGAGACCCTATGAATTTTATCTCGCTGTGCCGGACTACACCCTGTGTGTTGACCTCTTAATAAAGAGCCCCTTAGCCAAAGGGTGCATAAAACTACTCTTGCTCTCCGTGTGTGTTCTGTGTCTCCCACATCCTCCGTCACATACAGCAATGCAGAATAATACCATCACCTATAGAGGACTACAAATCCCAGCAATACATTATACAGCAATGCAGAATAATACCATCACCTATAGAGGACTACAAATCCCAGCAATACATTATACAGCAATGCAGAATAATAGTATATGAATTTGCTACATACTCTGTGCTGCTTCTCTGCTCCGGGGTGCCGGTCTGATGTCTCCAGCGGAGGGTCAACAAAATGAGCATGTTGTAAATTTTTATTATCTCTTCATCAATATAATCATTGGAGTGCTCAGTAGAGATCACTTCCTGTCCATTCCCAAGATGAGGAGGTGGTAAATGTTTGTTATCTCCTCAGTTATGAATGAACATCGGAGTACTCAATACAGATCGCTTCCTGTCCCTCCTTAATATGAGGAGGTGGTATATATTTATTATCTCCTCATCGATGAATGAATACAGGAGTGCTCAGTACAGATCACTTTCTGTCCAAAGTATGAGGAGTTATGAATGAACATTGGAGTGCTCAGTACAGATTCCTATTATGAGGAGGTAGTGTATGTTTATTATCTCCTCATCAATGAATGAACACTGGAATGCTGAGTACAGATCATTTCCTGTTTATTCACATTAAGTGGAGGTGGTAAATATTCGTAATTTCCTCATCAATGAATAAACACAGGAGTGATCAGTGCAGATCACTTCCTGTTCATTCTAAATAACCGGCAGTAATTGTTTATCATCTCCTCATCAATGAATGAACACCAAAGTGCTCAGTATGAATCACTTCCTGTCCATTCACAAGATGAGGAGGTAATAAATGTTTATTATCTTATCAGTTATGCAACATTGGAGGGCTCAGTACAAATCACTTCCTGTCCGTTCACAATATGAGGAGGTGGTAAATGTTCATTATCTCCTCATTAGGATTCACCCGGACAGTTCGGGTTTTAAATGCTGTGTTCGGGTTTCATGGCAGCAGAAACCCGGACACAAGATGTCAGGCAGACAGGGGCAACCAAAATTAAAATAGGGGCTACTGGCCCCCCACTGGAAATAGTCTCTACTGTGATATTTACATATGAACTACAACGGTAGTTTGTAAAATGCTAGAGGGCATAATAAAGGATTATCTGGTAGAATTTGTTCAGGAAAATGGGATAGTTAATGACAATCAGCACGGGTTCAGGAATATCTCAGCAAATAATGTGGAATTGTTCAAGAAACTTTTGGACGATTTCTACAGGTAATATACAGGGGTACGGGTAATATACAGGGGTACGGGTAATATACAGGGGTACGGGTAATATACAGGGGTACGGGTAATATACAGGGGTACGGGTAATATACAGGGGTACGGGTAATATACAGGGGTACGGGTAATATACAGGGGTACGGGTAATATACAGGGGTACGGGTAATATACAGGGGTACGGGTAATATACAGGGGTACGGGTAATATACAGGGGTACGGGTAATATACAGGGGTACGGGTAATATACAGGGGTACGGGTAATATACAGGGGTACGGGTAATATACAGGGGTACGGGTAATATACAGGGGTACGGGTAATATACAGGGGTACGGGTAATATACAGGGGTACGGGTAATATACAGGGGTACGGGTAATATACAGGGGTACGGGTAATATACAGGGGTACGGGTAATATACAGGGGTACGGGTAATATACAGGGGTACGGGTAATATACAGGGGTACGGGTAATATACAGGGGTACGGGTAATATACAGGGGTACGGGTAATATACAGGGGTACGGGTAATATACAGGGGTACGGGTAATATACAGGGGTACGGGTAATATACAGGGGTACGGGTAATATACAGGGGTACGGGTAATATACAGGGGTACAGGTAATATACAGGGGTACAGGTACTCCTAGAATCCTAATAGGTTGGACTTGATGGACTAATGTCTTTATTCAACCTCAAATACTATGTAACTATGTAACTATCTCCTCACCAATGAAAAATCGGCAGGCAGAAGTATAGTCAGGAAACAGGCAAGTTTAATGGTGTAAATCCAGCATACAACACAGAGGCCGCTCACACAGGAAACTAACCCAAATCAACGGGCTCAGAGCACAGGAAGTGTCCGGTATTTAAAGTCTGAGTTAATTGCAGATCTTCTACAGCTGGTTGGCAGGTGGAGCCAAAGTGTCCATAAGGAGAGTTGCTGAATACAAAAAACCTGCAGGAAAAAGCAAGTCCTTCCAGTGGCTGAATGGCTAGTTCTGTGCAATTCTGTGCCAGAGACCCAGGTTCAAACCCTGAACAGGGGCTGATCAGACAGGTACATGACAATATTATCTTCATGAACATGTGCTATTAAACATCACTGCAAAGTGACTGGTGTCCATCATTCTGAATGTCCCAAGGATGAGAACTTCACCCTGAGAGGAATGTGCATGGGACATTTATCACCAAATAAATGGTTCTGGGACATTCATTATGGTTCTTCATCTACTCAGTAGTGACATATTTCCTTGAGTTATGTCTGCCTCAATACCAAGAGCGCTACATAGGGATGAGGGAACCCATCAAAGTTCAGTTCACTAGACTTCACCAAACCCAGCCGGAAATCCGTGAACCCTGAATATAGCACCTGAGCCCTATAAAAGTCTATGTGAGCCAAATCCAGTTTGGGGATGCCTTAGACCTGTATGTGCAGCAGAGCACCTGTAGGATGTACTCCAGAAAAACTGATATCACCTCCTTCTGTATAAATAAGAGTTATGAACATTTAAACCTCCCTGACCAACCTCTTGGAGGTTTATTGCCAGTGCTACATGCTGGTAGAGGGTATAAATATTCAGGAGTCTTCCCTTGATCCTTCTGTCTGGGGGAGATAAAGCTTCTGTCTCACAGTCAGGAGGTGAGTTCACAGAATGCTGGGTCAGCTTGAAGGTTCTTTATCTGTGAAGGCTGTATGTGCTTTTTGGAGTCTGTAGGACCAGGGGTGCCCTGTGTCCTAACCCTCTGCTCAAAACTTTATTGAATTAAATTCCCTGTGACAGACCGCCTGGTACCCCTACTGGGTGCCTCCATCAGAAATCCGCTTCCTCTCTGCTGGAACCTGAATTCCTGTGTCCTCAGCCCAAACCTGACCAATTTTTGGACGGAACCAATTTATTAGGACAGAAAGCTAAACCCCTCAAACATCAGACAACAACAATGTTGAAGTGGAAACCAAGAACTAGTTTATTGTGTTCCCTCCCCTAGACAGCCGGGTGCCGCATTGGAATTCCTTAATTAGATAATAGCTTGAACCCATCACTCTAAACAATGGCACCTTCAGACAGCCTGCTGCCTATACTGAACACAGGGTCACATACATGTCATGTCAGGTGAAACATGCAGTATTTTCACTCCACACATAAACCTAGGAGAATGGTTCCATGTCTGGAACCAAGGGGGGTCTCCATAGTTCTAGGTCCATAGTCAGTAGGAAGGAGGCTAGCCCCCAGGCTCCTCCAGCAGCCCCAGTAACGGTTCAGTCTGTCACATTTCTCCCATCCCAACCGTAGACTAACCAGGTACCAGACCACCAACTGGTCTGGACCTGTGTTAGTCGGGCAAGATAAATCAAAAAAGCTCTTCCAACTGGTCCGCTTGACTCTGCCGCAGG
The DNA here is from genome assembly GCF_000935625.1 of Nanorana parkeri. Taxonomy (NCBI): domain Eukaryota; kingdom Metazoa; phylum Chordata; class Amphibia; order Anura; family Dicroglossidae; genus Nanorana; species Nanorana parkeri. Next base: position 36,344 of record NW_017309339.1, read on the forward strand.
AGAGTGATGCTGCCCATATCATTTCCCGGTTAAACACACTGCCGCTAGGGAGCGAGGGCGCTGACCTCCACTCCCTGGAACTCCCGGTGTCGCTGCCACTGGGGGGAAGTGTCGGGTACACTCTCACCCTGGAACATTTCCAGCTGCTGGGAAGAAATGCCTGCTGTACCTTCTCCCTGATGCTCTTCCAGTCGCTTGGATGAAAGGACATCTAATTCCTCTCCTTGGGAAGCACTCAGCCACTGGGGACTAGTGTCAGCTGCACCTTTTTCCAGATGCTCAATCTGCTGCTGGGGAGAGAGGCCGGCTGCCCCCTCTCCCTGGATCTCCATCAGATGCTGGGGAGAAAGGCCGGCTGCCTCCTCTCCCTGGATCTCCATCAGCCGCTGGGGAGAAAGGCCGGCTGCCTTCTCTCCCTGGATCTCGCTGCCTCCTCTCCCTGGATCTCCATCAGATGCTGGGGAGAAAGGCCGGCTGCCTCCTCTCCCTGGATCTCCATCAGCCGCTGGGGAGAAAGGCCGGCTGCCTTCTCTCCCTGGATCTCCATCTGCCAACTGTGGCGAGAGGCCGTCTGCCTCCTCTCCCTGGATCTCATTCTACCGCTGGGGAGAGAGGTTAGCTACCTCTTCTCTCTGGAACTCACAATGCTGCTGGGGAGAGAGTTCAGCTACCTCTTCTCCCTGGAACTCCTTCTGCCGCTGGGGAGAGAGGTCAGCTACCTCTTCTCCCTGGAACCCATAATGCTGCTGGGGAGAGAGGTCAGCTACCTCTTCTCCCTGGAACTCACTCTGCCTCTAGGGAGAGAGGCCGGCTGCCTCCTCTCCCTGGAACTCCGGGGAATGTACCATTTGCTGGGTAAAGGCTTGTGGCCCTCTGTCCTGTTGCCAGCGCCTCACCTGGGGACTGAGCAATCTGTACATCCTCCACAGAAAAGTCCATTAAATCCCATGTCTCTGGGGATGTGGCTTCCACTGGGTCTTCATCTTCGGAAGGGAATAGCAGACCACTTTCCAGCAGCTCCAGGTAGTCCATTTCTAGGCACCACTCTTGTTGGACCAGCCAGGCCAGGTCGGGCTCCAAGGCATGGACTTCCATAGTCTGCAACCTCTCCTGCCATTTGGCTTGGATGTCCCAGAAGCAATAGTCCTCGGGACTGCCAAAGTCAGCCTTCTCCCCAAACGCTTCCCACAATAAGCCGGGGCCACAAAGGTCATAACCTTCCAGGGAATAGTGCATGCCCGCCTTCACTTGCCACCAGTTGGCAAAACAGTATAGCACTCGGTACTGATCTTCGAGCTCCATCTCTCTTTGCACCAGACCCTCCACTTCTCCTATCCCTTCCTCTGTGGGTTGCCCGCCTAGTAAGCTGATTCTCAGATTCACCTGGTCCCCGAAGTGCTGTTCTAGGGAAGACAGGACTTCACCTCTGCAGCCATAGTAATTCTCCCGGGCCTCTTCCCACATCTCCAGCTGGATCAGGGCTCTCCATTCCACGTGCAACTCCTCCGGAACTGTCCCTCTGATCCCGGAAATGGCGACTTTGACTTGCCGCTCAAAGTCCCATTCAGCAATATCCCATCCCAGCATCACCGCGGTCTGCATATCCTGATAACGGGTGATCTGCTCCTGCACCTCGGCATTGGTTATCTGGACTGCTACCTCAGATGGGTTGGCTCTGTAGATTGCCAACCTTCTCCGGACCCGGCTGCTGAACTTCTCCTCTACCTCTCCCATGAACCTCTGGCTCCGACGCTGTGCCAGCCCCAGTTCCAACATCGGTGAAAAGCTGTTTTGGAATGCATAGCTGGGCATCCTCTCTCTCCCACCTCGCTCGACCTGTGCAGGACCAGTTTCGTCAAGGTGCTCCAACACCTGCTGCATTCGCCACAGCAGTTCCGCCTCCATGGCCAATAACTCCCAGGATGCTCCTCCGATAGTAGCTGGCTCTGGGTCCCGGTGGTGGTTTGGACTGCCCGTATAGAGGAAGCAGATCCCACCGCTTGCCACCAATTGTGACAGAACGCCTGGTACCCCGACTGGGTACCTCCGTCAAAAATCAGCTTCCTCTCCGCTGGAACCTGAATTCCAGGGTCCTCAGCCCAAACCTGACTAATTATTGGACGGAACCAATATATTAGGATAGAACGCTAAACTCCTCAAACATCAGACAACGCCAATGTGGAAGTGGAAACCAAGAACTGCTTTATTGAAGAAAGCGCACAGAGTTTATACCTCACAGAATCAGATAGGAGTGCAGTGTGTTCCCTCCCCTAGACAGCCAGGTGCCGCATTGGAAGTCCTTAATTAGATAATAGCTTGAGCCCATCACTCTAAACAATGGCCCCTCCAGACAGTCTGCTGCCTATAATGAACACAGGGTCACTTCCATGTCATGTCAGGGGAAACATGCAGTATTGTCACTCCACACATGAACCTAGTAGAATGGGTCCATGTTACCCCAAGAGGTCTATGGAGGGTCTCCATAGTTCTAGGTCCATAGTTAATGGGAAGGAGGCTCCTCCAGCAGCCCCAGTGACGGTTCAGTCTGTCACATTCCTCACAGACAAAACATCAGCAGCGTAAAAGCCAGTTAATTGGTCGCGAGTAGAGGGTCAATGGGTGCTTTGGGGCAGCAAAGGAACTGTGTACCCTAGACAGGATAGGGGGGCTCAATTCATCCAGCGGCTTCTTAGGGAGTGAGAGCTTCATGGTCCATGGTCAATGACATCAGCCGGCATTCGCGGCCAGGCAACTCTCCATTGTGAGTGGTAGCACCGAGAGAAGATCGCCGTGTCGGTGAAGAGTCACTCATTATGATTGACAATGGATCTGCCACATGAGACGACGTGATAGACATTGGATTTACATCGGGGCAATGATTAGTTTACTCTGAAATGTGGACACAACTTTTGCCGGGATTGTATTGGTTGTGTGCTGGATACACAGGAGAGGTCTGGTGGATATTCCTGTCCTGAATGCCGAGAAGAGTTTCAGGAGCGACCTGCGCTGTGGAGGAACATAACATTGCGTAACATAGTGGAGAATTTCCTATCAGCTCAGCCAGATCAGAAGGAGTCCGGGGTCCTCTGTACTTCCTGTATTCACACTCCTGTACCTGCTGTGAAATCCTGTCTGCTGTGTGAAGCTTCTCTGTGTGACAACCACCTGAGAGTCCACAGCAAGGCACCAGAACACGTCTTATGTGACCCCACCACTTCCCTGGAGAACAGGAAATGCTCCGTCCATAAGAAGATCCTGGAGTATTACTGCACTGAGGACTATGCCTGTATCTGTGTGTCCTGTTGTCTGATAGGAGGACATAAAGGACATGAGATGGAGTCACTGGATGAGGCCTCTGAGAAGAAGAAGAAGAAACTGAGGAATGTTCTGCAGAAACTGATGACAGAGAGAGAGGAGACGGAGAGAAGAGTCCAGAGTCTGGAGGAACACAGGAGGAAAGTACAAGGAGAAGCAGCCGGTGAAACAGAGAGAGTCACTGCCCTGCTCAGAGACCTCAGGAGACGTCTGGAGGACCTGGAGAAGAGAGTCCTGAGTGACATCTCCGGGCAGGCAGAGCGGACCTCCCTCTACGTGTTGGATATGATCCGGGAGCTGGAAATAAAGAAGGACGAGCTGTCCAGGAAGATGCGTCACATTGAGGAGCTGTGTAACATGACAGATCCACTGACTGTCTTACAGGAATCAGACACAGGTGACTTGTGTGATACTGAGGATGGAGATGATGAGGACAGAGAGAGACATGATAGACTCCTCCATGATGGAGGGGATCTGGAGGTGGCTGGGATCTCACACACATTACACACAGGTTTATCAGATATCATGTCTGGGGTAATTGTACAGGAAGGTCCAGGAACACATGTCTATCCACATTCTAGTACAAAGGGCAAAGGTCACATCACTGCTGAACCATCCAGGCCACGCCCCCAACCCACCCGCTTTAGACTACACTCATACCTCCAGGCTGGAGGACATAATATTGAGGCTGTACAGCAAACATTGGGGGTTACAGACATATTACTGGATTACCGTACAGAGGAGTATATAGCTGGTAATAATCAACAGATATCATATGACAAGAAACCTGCATCCAGGTCATATAGGAAGCAGTATATTGCAGAAAGACCAATGAGAGTTCAGCAAGAACCTCAGAAGTTCACCAATCGGAATCCCTCCTCAGTGCGACATTATAAGGAAGAGGATTTCAGGGGGTCAGATAGAAGCAGAGTCAAGTTGCGTGAATCAAGAATGGACTGGAGAAGAGATCAGTCAGAGATTGAACATAAGTCCTGGAGGCGGCGGGGGGAGGACGGACCTGCAGACTGCGATCACTAGTAAACCAACGAGCAGCTTCCCAGCTCTACATTTAGCCCGGCTTCTTCACAACAACGCAAAATGTAGAAAACCACTTCCCACCCTGCACCCGAAACTTCATGTCCCTGGCATTGGGAGAGTCTACACCCCTGGCACCCCTCTGCTCCCTGCCACCCCGAGGACGAGCCTCAGTGGCCTTGTGGGAAATCCGGCCCTGTGTGTATGGGGAGGTTGTATTAAAATATCTGGGGGAATCAGATGTGAGATATCTGCCCGGAGACTGGTGACATCACAGGGCGGGGAATCTGATTTGGTGGAATACTCAGCCAATAGGAGGAAGCAGTGGACAGGAAATTACATTAGTGATTTATAAGGCTCTGCAGGCTCCGGGGCTGTCATCTTCATCCTCAACTTCACTTCAGTACCTCGTGCGTCACTGAACAGGAACAAGCATGCATTAGATCAGATGATTCAGACTTCACTGGCTGCATGCTTGTTCCGGGTTAGTGGCACACTAGGTAGTGTAGTCAGGATTGGGATGACAGTCCTGGAGCCTGCACCTTTCGGTTGTATCTATATTTCTCAGTTCTGGATGGAGTGGGGGAGGATTAGAACCCCTGTCAGGTTTATACTGTTATCCGGTGGCCCCAATAGGGAGATTTCCCTCACTTCCTGTTCTGGTGACAACAGTTTTTTGGACAGGAAATTAAGGAAAATCTACAACAGGGACACAGACAGAAATACAAAATATT
>NW_017309339.1:41632-47110 GCF_000935625.1 Nanorana parkeri
GGGGGGGCGGGGGGGGTGGCCGCTGGAACCTCTGTCAGGTTTTTATAAAGAAATATCCGGCCCTACTTACACACTATGGGGGGAATTTCCTAAGACCGGAGCAGACAGAATCTGGATCAGCTGAGCACAGGAACCAATCACATTCCATCTTCAATGAAAGCGGGAAGCTGATTGGTCCAGATTGTGTCTGCTGCGGTGGTCTTAGTAAATTCCCCTCTATATGTGAATATTCAATTATCCTCTTAGTTATGAATTTAACAGTTTGGGAGGAGCAGGGGAGGACATTGTAAAGGCTCATCCCTCCTGCACCCCCACCCCAGCCCTGCCCTAGGGGCTGGCTCCGTGACACCCCCTAGAGGGCTGACAAAAAGAGGCAGCTCGAGGAGACTCTTGTTTGTAACATCAAGGAAAGGAATTCCAGCAACATCAATAAGTTTGAAACAGCCCAGAAGACTCCCCCTTTAATATCTGGAAATCATCTATGCAAGCCTTGCTTGGAGAAGAGCCACTCAGACCTCTCTTTTGCTTTTTGAACTCTGGACTCTGTCAGAACTCATAGACCCGGGACCGTTCACTATTCTCCTTTTATTCCCTTTTATTTTACTGTTGTTAGATATATTGTCATTTTCTGTATTTTTTTTTTGCACTGTTTCTTTTATTGAAGGACGATCGTTAAAACATCATTAAGCTTATCTCTACGCTCTAAATATGAACTTAAAGTATCCTTGCCTCTGTGAAGAGCGCTACTGCATAGTGACTCCTGTCATATTCCTGTCTGAGAGGACAGAGATGTCATAGGATTTGGAGAGTGCTGTGAATTGTCACAGGTCTTGCTGGGATCGGTGTTAGTATCCAGAGCGCCTCTAGGTGGCGCAGGAGCTGAGACCTGCAGCTCCAGTGCTCACCTGCGGGTGTTTCTCAGCTGCCAGTACTTAGCCATCACCTGGTGCTTCCTGGGAGGATATTTAAACCCTCCCTGCAGTCAGGATGATGGCTCAGTATCGTTTCCTGTTTCCTGAAACTTGAACCCTGAGTCCCCAGTTCCGGAGAATCCTGCTTTCCGTCCAGAGTCCTGTACCTTGTTTGTGTCCCGAGCCCGGTTACCCATTTGCAGACCTGCCTTTACTCTTGTTGCCATTACCTGCTTGTCCTCTTGTTGCCATTACCTGCTTGTCCTCTTGTTGCCATTACCTGCCTTTTCTCCTGTTGCCTTTACCTGCTAGTAGTTACTTATTTATGTTTGCTTTTGGGTGTTGTTTAGTTTGCTGTTGATTAAACTGTATATATAACATTCTGCCCCATCCGGTGTGGTCATAAGTGTTTGGTCTGCCTGTGTGGGTACCTGCGCAGGTGTGGGGTCACCTGTGCCGGTATCCCTGACAATCGGTGTGTACCATTAAAGTATGTGGTGTCAGCGAAAGTTTGGCGTGTAAAGGGTTAGCTGCGGAGTTACCTAACCCTGGTGAAGATCCGCTCTCAGTCCGCTAGCCTGAGATTGTTGTCCCACGAGCTGGGAAATCTCTGCGCAGGGTGATGCTGGGAGTGGTATCGACACATCCTTGTGACGGCTCGCTCGGTCCAGAACTGTGTATAGTCACAAGTGATTGACTTACAGCGGGTTTGGGCCAGGTGTATGTCACACTATATATCTGATATAAGGGGCTTATAAATCAGGTCCTTAGTGTTACTGGAAGATTCACATTTTATTCAGTGATTGGTGGCTCCTCCTTGTGGGCCAATCACCCAGAGCCCAAGAGATACACTATATATGCAAAAAAGACAAGTAACCACAAAGATTGTTGCAGATCTACTAGAGCAGCAGGCAGGAAGAGGATACATTCTTCGTTGGGATATCTTACTACAATTATCGTCATTAACCCCTGCCTGACGGGAGACGTACACTGTACGCCCTGCTGCAAAGTGCCCAAATGACTGGCCAAGTACACTGTACGTGATCAGTTATTTGCTGCTCTGTAATTCTGGTAACTGCTGACAATCAGCGGTTACCATTCATGAATGGATGCCTCAGTTTTGAGGCATTCATTAATTAAATAGTTAAGCTTTTGTAAAAGCTTCTTTCTTTCATTATTGAAAGAATGAAGCCGTTACATACAAATACGGGAGCGCTAAATAGCGATCCGGTATCTGACAGCTAAAGATATCCGAGAGGTAGCAGAGTGAGTCACCTCCCCGCTATTTGTTTTGACCGCTCCATAGACTGGCCCGATATTTACAAATCTGTGTGATATATTTTAGGCACAATGATACAATGTAGACATGTACGATTCGTTTTGTTCCGAATCGAAATTTGGACGAAATTTCGGAAATTTGTGGATTCGGAACATCCGAATTTCCGAAATGTCCGAATTCATCCGAAAGCATTCGAATCCGACATTCTGGATCCGAATTTTCGGATTTGGAATTTCGGATTCAGTATCAATGTTATCCTAATGGAAAAGAAACTAGAAATTTGCAATACTGATTACACAAAAAAATAAATATATATATATACAGTATATATACACTGAGTGGCCGGATTATTATATACACCGAGTGGCCGGATTATTATATACAGCGAGTGGCCGGATTATTATAAAATAGTGATGGTCAAGCGTTAAAAGTGAATGAGGAACAAAATTCCTAGCATGGTGATCAATATACAAATTGGTGAATAAAATCTATTGATTGTCAATATATAAACACGTGTAATAAATGTGTTCAGATTCAGACTTTATGACAAGTAAACTATAAAGTGTGCTAACATCAAGAATTAACAGCGAAAAAAAATGAACCAAACAATTGTAGTCTGCGAAAGACAATTCTGAAAGAATGAATCATAATGTAGCAAGCAAAAAATACTGAGCCGGTTGTAAACTGATACTTAATAAAAGTCCCAACGTGAAGTAACAGATATCAGTGGAAAAGTGACAGTGTTCAATAAACAATCTTATTAGCGGTAAAAAGGAAAAGTTATTTCTGTTCTTTTCCTTTTGATCCAGCAGCCCCCCAAGCATTGGGTACTCACCAGATGCCGTGAGTAAATATAACCCCTCAGAAAGGATATTTCTCTGGTCCACACTCCCCTCACATGGAAGACCTCGCTCTCCGAGACCGGTCATCAGGAGACGTCTTTCTCCCGGACCGCTGAACCGTGCACGGGAGAAGCCGCTACTGGCTCTGAAGGACAGCTGAGAAAAGGCGCGGCGCTGCCGGAGAAAGACGTTGTGACGGACCGCCTGGTACAACGACTGGGTACCTCCATCAGAAAACAGCTTCCTCTCCGATGGAACCCGAATCCCAGTGTCCTCAGCCCAAACCTGCCTAATTATTGGACAGTACCAATATATTAGGACAGAACGCTAAACCACTCAATCATTAGACAACACCGATGTTGAGGTGGAAACCAAGATCTGCTTTATTGAAGACCAGCTCAGTGTATATATACAGCTCTGGGGGTCTAAACACATAACGCAATCAAACATGAACAGCATGCAAACAGACACCCCCTCCCCCGATGCATTAATGAATGAATAGGGAGAGAGGAGACACATGTGATGGGATTATCTCCTGAGTGTATCATAGTGTGATCTACTCATCTACACCCGGAGTCAGCTACTCCTAGAATCAGCTCTCCTAATCCCATCATCAACACAATACAACAAAGGGACCAATAAACTGTAACAGTTCAATGTCCAGAATTATCCCCCTTCAGTGCTCCTTGAGTCACAGCCTGTACCTATAATACACACAGGGCCATCCAAATGTACTGCCAGGGAACATGTACAGTACATCCCTCCACACATAAACCTGGTAGAATGGTTCATTGTAACCCCAAGAGGTCCGAGGGGGGTCTCCATAGTTCTGGGTCCATAGTCAGTAGGCTCCTCCCTCAGGCTCCTCCAACAGCACCAGTGACGGTTCAGTCTGTCACAGACGTCTCCTCATTTATTAGACATGTGCGATTCGTTTCGTTACGAATCGAAATTCGTACGAATTTTCCTGAAATTCCGAATTTCGGAGCATCCGAAATCCGAATGGCAGTTTCACATTTATTCGAACTAAGTGAGACGTTAGGTACACATGTTTGATATAAATGTATAGCCCTATCTGTCCTCTAAAAAACAATATATAACATGTGTGCGCACACTTGGTACACAGTGGATGGGGAAAAAAAATCTGCAAAGTCAGTGGTCAATGGGATGAAAATGCCCAAATATTAGTGGTGAGTGGGAGTGAAAACCTCAATATCAGTGGTCAGTAGACGGAAAACATCCCCCCCAAATCAGGGAAAAGTAGGAGAAAAAAATGACCTGGTGGTTAGAAGAAGGATTAACTTCTCGGCATCAGGAGCTATAGTGAGTCATGTGCTTTTTTAGTATGGGCATACATACAGAGGTGACACACACTTGGACTTGGATATGAAACCAATACTCTGTTGCTGCATGTAGTATAAAAAAGCGGGAGATCTCAATGTTTAAATTGTGTCATTTTTCTGTGCTTACATTGTATCAGTGTGGGAGGAATTATGTTTGGTTACAGGGAGCAGTGGCGTAACAATCGCCATAGCGACCCAGGCGGCCGCTATGGGGCCCGGGGCAAGGGAGTACAGTTGATCGATGTTGTTCATGCTGCTGAATTTCATTTGGGTACGTTAAGGGAAAAATCAGTTCTCCTTGAATCCAGTGTTGGTGGATTTGTGCCCTGCTGGCCTTTCTCCTGAGGCTAGATTCCTATCTGTAAAGGGTTAAGTATTATTGCCCTTTTCTGAGAGGAGGGGGAGTGGATGTTATAAATGCGAGGTGACTCTTTATGGTTTTCTATGGCTCTGATTAAAGTCCGGTTCATGGGCTGAAACACGCCAGCGATTTATTTCTTGCTGTATGATTGCCAACATGGAATAAAGTCTACATATTATTACACGCCTCTTCCTTGAGTGCCGGAACCTTGGAATATGGACATTCGATAAATCCTGATGAGGCAGGTTGACTGTGTGAGCAGCAGTCACCATTAGTGCAGCCTTGACTAAGAACATTGAGACTTAAAGGAGAACTATGGGGTCAGTGTCTTTTCCCCCATAGTTCTCCGAAGGATCACGGGAGAACACAAACTAGCGTCCTCCCGTGACCCAAAGCTCAGTATACTGCGAGCTACAGCTGGCGGTATACTGTGACGCCGGAGCCGAGACAGATCCCAACATTGCTGTTGAGATCCACCTGTCAGGACAGGAGGCCATGAATTATTGTAAATATGTTGTTTATCAGATGGGCTGTGCAGCATCTATGGTGGGCTCTGCAGGGTCACTCTCAGGTGGGTCCTGTGTCCAGCGTGTCACTAAGCCCTGCGTCCAGAGCGTCACCAAGCCCTGCGTCCAGAGCGTCACTAAGCCCTGCGTCCAGAGCGTCACTAAGCCCTGCGTCCAGAGCGTCACTAAGCCCTGCGTCAGAGCGTCACTAAGCCCTGCGTCCAGAGCGTCACTAA
>NW_017309339.1:47233-48178 GCF_000935625.1 Nanorana parkeri
CATGGCGTGCGTACTCCGGCGTCCAGATCGCCGGTGAGCCCTGTGTCCAGAGTGTCACTAAGCCCTGCGTCCAGAGCGTCACTAAGCCCTGCGTCCAGAGCGTCACTAAGCCCTGCGTCCAGAGCGTCACTAAGCCCTGCGTCCAGCGGCGCGGGGGACGGGGGGGGGCAGCCCAAAGCCGTGTAAGGGGCCACAACATTTCTGATGGCTGCCCTGCTCTCAGACACCATTACACAGTGAGCGTAGGTCGGGGATACGTTATCAGGAAACAGTAGGAGATAAAACTAGAGCTGATAGCACTTTGCTGACACACAATGTCCTCAGTAACTGGTAGCTACAAGGGATTGCAAAACAAGTTAAACAGGTCACCATGAAAAGAGAACCTGTGTGCCTGGCACATTGCCCGGCCACCTGGGTATTGCGAGGGGCAATCAGAACTGGTCACATGGAAATACTGTTGGTATGATATATGTTTTCTGGTTTTTAGGGATTTGGGCGCAGTGACACGGAGGACCTGGATATATTCTTGGGTCTTGAAGGATAAGCTTCTTGATTTGTCATGTTTGTTTTAAGTCTGGCGGAATAAATTCTAGATGATTTTTGTATATGTGTAGCCCACCGGAACTGTACTGTCCTGGGTGCTCCCTGAACTAGCTTCTGAATGCAATTGGATTTGCCCTTGCCATGACATGATCTAGGGATGAAGACTGACAACGTGGTCTCGGTTGGTCAGCATTGTGCGTGTGTCATACAACGTTTTGGGGTTTTTGTATTATGATTATTATGTCGTAGTGACGACATTGTTCCGCTCCTCGGTCATTCATGATTAGATAGATGTAAAAGCCGCATTGAGCGGCCCATTCACACCAGTTGCAGTGCAGGGCCATCCTTATTGGTTGCTGGCTGTTGGTGATGGGGAGAGGGGGGGAGGAAGGGGAGGGAAAT
>NW_017309339.1:48231-51444 GCF_000935625.1 Nanorana parkeri
CGTTTTTTCCAAATTATTTTTTGATCATGTTGATCTTCAGATAGTCGGGTGCTTTTGATCCAGGGCCTCTGCCCTCATCCTTCCCTCATTCCGCCGGGTGTGGCTCTGGCCCAGTGGCGTCACAAGGGGGGGTGCGGCTCGCACCCGGGTGACACCATTGGAGGGGTGACCCAAAATGATGCCTCAAGATTCTAGCATCACAGCCGTAAAAATAACAAAAGTATTGGGGCCGAGCTATTACTTCATAGCCTGACGTCTCGCGGTAACAACTGAAGAACATGATCATCGTTAAGGTTTTTAGGGAGCGGTGTGCCACGTATATGCAGGCATGGAAGCAGGCTTTCCCCGAGTGCACAGCTGATAGGTAATGTTAAGGCAGTCTATAATGCACGAGGTTTGCGGAGCAGAGCGTCTGTTTAAGGCTCCAACAGGAGCTGCACTTGCGCTTTGAGTCCGGTTAGTGGGTTCAAAGTGCAGGTCCTCCGGATGAGGGAGAGGAGATCCGTCTCAGGCAGTCCTGGGGGTAGCTGGATGCTTGGTTCGGGGGGCAGCAGGCGTTCTGACTCCGAATGCGGAACGCCATGCTGCCTCAGCTGTGAATTTAAAAGCCGCCGGGCCCGAACGAACGACTTCCGCGTTCCACCGCAGAATGCAGCCCGCCCCCCGTCTCGTACTCAGGAAGTCGTGCGGCTTCCGCGTTCCACCGTGGAACGTAGAGCAGCCGTCCCTGCAGGTGGAGAGACTGCTGTGGTGTGACCCCACGACGGGACTCGTTACAGGGGGGGAGGAATCCAGAGTATGTATTGTCTCGGATACACCCACCAAATCACTAGTATACCCAGGCCCGGATTCCCCACAAGGCCACAGAGGCCCGGCCTCGGGGCGGCACGTAACAGAGGGGCGGCAGCGCCGTGGAGTCCCCCGACGCCCAGAACATGTAGCTCCGGGCGGTAAGTGGGGAATCCGGCCGTTCGTTTACAAGTGATTGCGGCGATGTCGCCGCGATCACTTGTAATGTGTGTGCAGTCCCCTCCCCCCCGCACCTACCTCTCTCCGCTGGTCTTCGGGACTCCGTCCTCCCCCGGGCCGCCGAATCTCTCTCCTGTCCCTGCCACCAATGCAGTGAGCTGCGCTCATCCCCTCTCACCTGTCACAGGAGTTCCAGCACAGTACTGTGCTGGAGCTCCTGTATTGGAGGTGACAGGTTCAATAAAGAGAACCTGTCCAATTGCTATCACACAGGGGATTGTTTTCTCCTGTGTGGTAGCAATAAAGTTAAGTGAAAAAAAATAATAAAAAAAAGAAATAAAAATTAAATAAAAACCTGGCCTTGGGTCGGCAGGGAAAGCAAATCCGGCCCTGAGTATACCTTAGGGTCATATTTGTTTGATGGAAGTCGTACACACTTGTGTTTTTTCCTTTCTGCGCCCCAATCATAAACCGATTCATTGCTCCTAAACAATCCAAAAGGGAAAGGCATTCAGTAAAATGATGTTGAGGTCGCATTTCATATGTTCTGTTTCTCTTTTCTTCTCTGTGTTGCACTACGGTGCAATGTTTGTTATTGTGTTACCTTTATTTTATGTATTGTATGTATTCGTTGTATATTGTTGGTTTAAACAGATTTGCTGGTAGTGTGGAAGTCTGAGCCAGAGGTGAAATAGGTGAACGGGTTAGTGAATAGGCCAGGCAATGCACATTTGTACAATAAATAATTGGGGTCCTGGAAGCCACTGGCATCCGTTTCAGAAGTTGCCTTGCAGGCCTGCATGTCCTTGTCCCATATGAACAAACTAAAGATTCTGAGGAGGTTGCCTGCGCCCCATCCACATTGTCACCAGGGCCAGAGGAAGAGCATCACGGGCCCAGTGCTGAGGATTTCGGTGGGTCTTTTTATGGACATGGCGACAGTCACCGGGGGCCCTTTTCCTCCTATCCGGGCTGTGATTTGAGGTCTCTCTACAGCTTGGAGTCAGTGGTGGATCTGCCACTGATTCCAAGCTATAGAGGGGCTAAAAAGCTGAGCAATACATTACACAGCAATGCAGAATACCTGCCAAATATAGAGGACTACAAATCCCAGCAATACATTACACAGAAATTCAAAATATTATCAGCTATAGAGGACTACAAATCTCAGCAATAAATTATACAGCAATGCAGAATAATACCATCAGCTATAGAAGACTAAAAATCCCAGCAATACATTATACAGCAATGCAGAATAATACCATCAGCTATAGAAGACTACAAATCCCAGCAATACTTTATACAGCAATGCAGAATAATATGAAGCTACATACTCTATGTTGCTCCGGTTTCAGGACGTGATGTCTCCAGGGTCTGAGGAGAGCTGAGCAGCATTTAGGGGGGCAGTGCGGCTCTATGAGGGCCAGTGTGGGCTCTCAGGCAGTCAGTGAGGGCTCTTAGGTGGTCAGTGAGGGATCCAGGTGGGCAGTGTGGGCTCTAAGGTGGGCAGTGCGGGCTCTTAGGTGGGCAGTGTGGGCTCTTAGTTGGGCAGTGAGGGATCCAGGTGGTCAGCAAGGAACCTAGGTGGTCAGTGAGGGCTCCAGGCGTTCAATGATGGCTCCAGGTGGTCAATGTGGGCTCTTAGGCGATCAGTGTGGGCTCTCAGGTAGTCAGTTCGGGCTCCAGGTGGTCAGTGGGAGATCCAGGTGGTCAGTGTGGGCTCCAGGCTGTCAATGTAGGCTCCAGGGGGGTCATTGTGGGCTCCATGTGGTCAGTAGGGCCTGCAGGTGGTCAGTGCAGGCTCCAGGTGGTCAGTGGGGGCTCCAGGAGGTCAGTGGGGCTCCAGTAGGTCAGTGCGAGTTCCAGGCGGACAGTGCGAGTTCAAGGCGTTCAGTGCGGACTCCAAACGGTCTGTACAGGCTCCAGGGGGTCAGTGCGGGCTGCAGGGGATTAGTGCGGGCTCCAGGTGGTCAGTGCGTGCTCCAGGTGGTCAGTGCGGGCTCCAGGTGGTCAGTGCGGGCTCCAGGGGGGGTAAGTCAGAGAGACTGGCGACTGCAGCCACAGCAGATGCAGCTCTCTGCTCAGGCACATCAGAGGGCCCTCTGATATGCCTGAATTGAGGGCCATGGCTGCATGGTTAGCTCGACCAGGCCGCAATCCTGGTCAGCTTGGCCCAGCCGCGACTCCTGTCGGCTTGGCTCTGCCATGCCTCTTTGCAGGGGTGGGCCTGGAGCGGGAGCTCCA
>NW_017309339.1:51499-58105 GCF_000935625.1 Nanorana parkeri
AAATGGGTGTGGTTACTGGGGGTGTGGCCACTAAAGGGTGTGGCCACTGAGGGGTGTGGTCACTGAGGGGCGCTGTAAAGCTTTCTCGCACAGGGCGCCTAAAGGCCTAAGGCCGGCCCTGGGTTCAAGGACTGAGTATAGAAGGGCCAGCAAGAAACACCTACCGGTATTAAAGGAGAACTATGGGGTCAGTGTTTTTCCCCATAGTTCTCCTTAGGGTAACGGGAGGACACAAACTAGCGTCCTCCCGTCACCCTAAGCTCAGTATATAGGGAGCTACAGCTCGCCGCAGCCGCAGCCGGAGCGGATCCCGACGTAGATGACGGGATCCGCCCAGCTGCGTGAGTGACAGCTGGCTCTGCCTATCTAGAGGCAGAGCCAGCTGGACCCGCCCCCTCCCCCATCCGTTCCGCCAGTCAGCGCGGGCAGATCGGAGAGGGGAATCCAGCCCCTCCCCCTGTCACGGCAGAGAGCCGTGACAGGATGGAGAGGCGAGCGAACCCTGTTATGTGTTAGCTCACCTCCCGATCTACTGAGGCGACCTGTGACAGTCTCTTTGTCACAGGTCGGCTAGAACTATGAGGTGAGTGAAAAGCACTCCCTCCCCCCCCCCCCTCATAGTTCTCCTTTAATAAAATGTAAAATATCCAACAACCGCCCTTCCTATGTCAAGAACCTCAGAGAGTAACATGGACTTCATCCAGTGGCTAAAGAGTTGTGTGATATTTGGGGAAGTTAGCACAATAGTGAGCACTTATTGACCAGTCCCAAAGCCATTGTAACATAAAAAGGACATTCTTTTATTTCTTCTGTAACAGAAAAAGATCCTTTTTTTTTTCAGCAGCACAACATAAAGTCCACTTGTCTTTCAGCAATATATTATCTTGCCATTCTCAGGTTGTCCCATTCACTCTCAGTGTCCCAGTCCCAGGACGTTTAACATTCTCCTCAACAAAACTTCTCAGAAGCACTTTGCACCTTTAAGGCAGCTTCCAGGAGCCATCCACACAGTTCTCGTATGATTTCAACACACCTTGTGTGCCTGGCTCTCTCAGCCTTTCCAAATCTTCCAGCCTCCCTGGCTGTCCCTTGTGTAGCTACAGCACACACCACCTGGATTGGCCCTTGTATATCTCCAGCAAACACCACATGGCTTGGCCCTCATGTGCCTCCAGCGCACACCACCTGGCTTGGCCCTCATGTGCCTCCAGCGCACACCACCTGGCTTTGCCCTCATGTGCCTCCAGCACACACCACCTGGCTTTGCCCTCATGTGCTTCCAGCACACACCACCTGGCTTGGCCCTTGTACAGTATATCTCCAGCACACACCACATGGCTTGGCCCTCATGTGCCTCCAGCGCACACCACCTGGCTTTGCCCTCATGTGCTTCCAGCACACACCAACTGGATTTGCCCTCATGTGCTTCCAGCACACACCACATGGCTTGGCCCTTGTATGTCTCCAGCACACACCACCTGGCTTGGTCCTCGTGTGCTTCCAGCACACACCACATGGCTTGGCCCTCGTGTGCTTCCAGCACACACCACCTGGCTTTGCCCTCATGTGCCTCCAGCACACACCACCTGGCTTTGCCCTCATGTGCTTCCAGCACACACCACCTGACTTGGCCCTTGTACAGTGTATCTCCAGCACACACCACCTGGCTTGGCCCTCGTGTGCTTCCAGCACACACCACCTGGCTTTGCCCTCGTGTGCCTCCAGCACACACCACCTAGCTTGGCCCTCATGTGCCTCCAGCGCACACCACCTGGCTTTGCCCTCATGTGCTTCCAGCACACACCACCTTACTTTGCCCTCATGTGCCTCCAGCACACAACCTCTAGGTTTTATCTCCTACTGTTTTTTACTGCCAGGAACCCAACATCTTATTTCTCTTTAGCTGATGACGTATCCCCGACCTACGCTCACTGTGTAATGGTGTCTGAGAGCCTCACCGTCATTGCAAGGAGAACCTTTGCTGCTGCTGCTGCTTTAGTTAAAACTTCCTGCGAGTCGGCTTGCTACTTGTCTACCTTCTGGGGTGTATGCTATACACACTTGAGATTGACTTAAGATGTCTATTTCTTAAAGACTTCCAGGAACCTGAATTTACCGGGTTAGTCAGCATTTGTATCTGTTTTCTTAGCCGGATTTTACGTGGGGCCATTTCTTTCAGGTCTATTTCCTGAGATTTACACTTCTTACATTATTGGAATTTCTTATTTAAGAAGATATTTTTATTGTGGGCTTTTCCAGCCTTCATTCTTCTGCCATGACCTATCTCCCTAGCTCCTCTCTACTATATCTCTCATAGCCAGTACTATCCTCCTTCTTCTGAGTCTCAATGTTCTTAGTCAAGGTTGTACTAATGGTGACTGCTGCTCACACAGTCAACCTGCCTCATCAGGATTTATCGAATGTCCATATTCCAAGGTTCCGGCACTCAAGGAAGAGGCGTGTAATAATATGTAGACTTTATTCCATGTTGGCAATCATACAGCAAGAAATAAATCGCTGGCGTGTTTCAGCCCATGAACCGGACTTTAATCAGAGCCATAGAAAACCATAAAGAGTCACCTCGCATTTATAACATCCACTCCCCCTCTCAGAAAAGGGCAATAATACTTAACCCTTTACAGATAAGAATCTAGCCTCAGGAGAAAGGCCAGCAGGGCACAAATCCACCAACACTGATGGAAATGGGCTTTGCTGCTTGCTAGTGTCCGGTCACAGTCCTCAATGGGCAAATACAGGAGCACTGTAACACAGACACAGTAAACAAGAATATGGTCAAGAACAAGCAGGGGTTCCGGCAAACGATAAGAAGAGAGCGGTCAAGCGGTCTAGGATGACAACCATTAAACCGCAGACAAGACCGGTGGTGATAGCATAGTTGGGTCCAGGCAGGGGTCGAGCTTGCCCATAATTTTGTTTAGGAATCCTCAAATTCCAACTCCAGATATCTGCTTTGATCTCTGATAGCTCTTACAATACTTTACTAATCAATGACTAATTAATGAACACAAACAGCTGATCAGTAATTGTCCCTGGACAGTGCAGGTAATTCTCTAAAGATCGGATGAGAAAGGAATGCCTGGTATCTCACTGAGCCATAAACTGAAGGTTACAATCTGATCCACTTTCCTTAAAGGAGAACTATGAGGCAAGTGTTTTTCATAGCTGTAGCTCCCTATATACTGAGCTTTGGGTGACGGGAGGACGCTGGTTTGTGTCCTCCCGTTACCCTAAGAAGAACTATGGGGAAAAGCCCTGACCCCATAGTTCTCCTTTAAAGGAGAATTATGAGGCTGAGTGATTTTCACTCAGCCTCATAGTTCGGGGCGACGTGTGACAATGAGACTGTCACAGGTCGGCTCAGTAGATGGGGAAGTGAGCGAACACATACCGTCGCTCGCTCGCTCGCTCACTTCTCAATCCTGTCCCTGCAGAGAGCCATGACAGGGGAGGGGCTGGATTCCCCCCTCCCCGCTCAGATCCTCCAGCGCTAACTGGCGGAACGGACGGGGGAGGGGGCGGGTACAGCTGGCTCTGCCTCTAGATAGGCAGAGCCAGCTGTCAGTCACGCAGCTGGGCGGATCCAGACAGAATTGTCGGGATCCGCTTCAGCTGCGGCGTCTCAGTATACCGCAAACTACAGCTCCCTATATACTGAGCCTAGGGTGACGGGAGGACGCTAGTTTGTGTCCTCCCGTTACCCTAAGGAGAACTATGGGGAAAAGCCCTGACCCCGTAGTTCTCCTTTAACTCTGAATCTTAGGATAAAATTTACAAAATGAATCGTATATATAAAGCTGCATCTCAAATTAAATCTGTACGGACCAAATTCAAAGTGTCTATGAACTCCAAAAAGCTTCTGAGCCTCCCATATTTCATAAACATATCATTTTTAAGTCTCGTTCACACCTGGGCGTATTGCATATGCGCCTAGGTGGTAAAAAAGTCGGTAGGCGGTAAAAAAGTCGCGCGCCCGTCGCGCGTTTCCGAAAGCTACTTGGCTGTATCCCAATGGAAACGCGCAACAAAACGGCCCAAAGTAGTACCTGTACCTTTTCAGGCGTGGGCCGTTTTGTAGCGCGGTAGGCGGAAATACGCCGAGGTGGGAACGAGACCATTGAATACAATGGGATTTATATTTTTGAGCGTTTTGTAGAGCGTTCGTCGAGCGTAGAACGCGCTACAAAACGTTCAGGTGTGAACGAGGGCTTAGAGTCCACACACAGCCGTAACACACAATAACAGACAGCTATGAAAATCAAGAAATAGGTTTTATTACTATGAACATGGACAGTTTGGGAGGGGCGGGGGGGGAGGGGAAGAAGATAAAATGTTTTGTCTTTCTGTTCACACTCCCTAAACATTCCTAATTGGTTTATGGGCCGGCTGAGTGACACCCCCCTAGACGACCGACAAAAAGCGGCTGCTCGGGAACTCTCATTTAACATCAAAAGGAAAGCTCTCACGGTGACCATCAAGAAGAAGCTCACTCTCATCAAGGACCAACCCTTTGCCTGGCTCTGAGAGAACCAAATCCAGATCCATCTTCTGTGCATTGAATTGGATTCTGCTAGAACCTACCAAAACCAGGACTTTGTTCAGTCCTCTTATGTTATCCCTTTCTATTCTGCTGTCGTTATATTCGTCTCTCTTTTTATCATATCTTTTTCTGTCTATTTTCTGCACCGTTGTTTTTATTTTTTGTAAAAATCTTAAAATCGTTAATCTTATCTCTACACTCCGAATAAGAACTTAAAGTACCCTTGCCTCTGTGAAGATTGCTACTGTACAGTGAGACCCGTCATATTCCTCTCTCTCAGCGGTATCATAGACTGTGTTAAAGTTTCTGAATGGTCACAGCATTTGCCGGGAACGGTCTGTGTTTCCATTAAAACACATGGTGGCAGCTATTGTTTTTAGAAAAATAGGGGGGGGGCGGAGGGTTTATGGAGAGATAAGTATGACTCATGCATATAAAATTTATTCAGTATAAAATGCAAAATACTGTCTCAGGCCGATTGCTTATAAATCTATATACCGTATATACTCGGGTATAAGCCGAGTTTTTCAGCACATTTTTTGTGCTGATCCCCCCTCGGCTTATACTCGAGTCAGCGTCTCGCGAACTTGCGCTATGTTTTTTTTTCCTTCTTACTTACCTCGCCGAGCGTCGCGTCAAAATAAATATTCATGTAATTTTATTGGTATCCATCTACCAGTAGCTGCCTCATTTCCCACCCTCGCTTATACTCGAGTCAATATTTTTTCCCTGTTCTTTGTGGTAAAATTAGGTACCTCTGCTTATATTCGGCTTATACTCGAGTATATACGGTACATAATAAAAACCATTATCATCGATTACCGTATTTTGCGGGACATAAGACGCACCGGACCATAGGACGCAGGGAGGTCCGGCGCGCCTTATGGAGCACTCGACAGACTGTAGCTTCTGACACAGCTTCTATGACAGAAGCTGCAGTTAGCGACCGCTGAGACAGGTGGCGCTGCGATTACAGCGCCACGGTCTCGGTGATCACACAGAGCAGGCGAAGAAAGTCCGTTCTTCGTCTGCTCTATGGTGATCTCCATCGTCGCCGCTGCTCAGTTTTAATACGAGTGATCTCGTTAGATCACTCGTATTAAATGAGCAGTGGCTCCTACTACTCGCCCGCGGCCCGGAACTGCATGTCTCGGGCGTCGGGATTCGCTCCATACGAAAAATACGGTATACAAAATCCAAGTGCATAGCTGGCATGATAGTCCCGATAGTCCAAAAATTCCATGATTTAATTGTATATAAAGATATTGCATGATTGTCCCGATATTCCCAACGCGTTTTTGGCAAAATTAGCTTCTTCAGGGGACCGGTACTTAACATTCAGGTAGGGTAGGAACGAATATGAAGAGGGACGAAATGATCAGGTGGCTGGAAACCAGCCAACCCCCCATATTCCGTCCCTTTTTAACTCAACCTGGGACCCCGGGGCATCAAGGAGAGAAGCGCCTGGGAAATTCCACGGAGGCACAGCCTGCCCCACTGGGAAGTTCCTACAGAAGACATCAAGGAGTGGTCTTGGTCCAGTGGCGTGGTAATCTTAATCTCTCAACCTATTGAATAAAGAGGATAAAAGGGTTCTATGAATTGTAGTTATGGGCCAAGGTTCCTATATATAACCACATTTCAAATGTTCCTATAGATATGAATATGAATGATGTAATGGTGTGTGGCCACCTCGTATCATGTGTGGGCATATCATAGCCCCCGAGTGTACCCTCCATTATAACTCTATCCCACCCAGCCACTTCAAAGGAAACCCCCACCCCACACAAGAACGCTCCAGCCCCCACATCCAGGGGCGTATCTGCCGCGAGGCAAACAAGGTGTTTGCCTGGAGCGGCAGATTCGCTGAGGGCGGCACCGGGCCAATTGCAGCAGAAGGATTACAGACCTGGATTGTGATGCCCTCGTGAAGCGGACGGCGGCTTGGGGTGATGTGCGGGCAGCTGCGTCGTTGTGGCATCATCGGCAGGTCAGTCCGGGGGGGCGGATGCTGTCCCACGAATCGGCGGCTCAGCCCTGGGGGGGGG
>NW_017309339.1:58133-60154 GCF_000935625.1 Nanorana parkeri
GGGGGGGGGGAAGCACAAAAGGTAAATACACCGCTGCCGTCATCTACCTCCCCACCACAAATCACAAATCACTCCATGTAAGTCTCAAAGCCCAACTTACTGGAGCCTGTATAAGGTGCATGTCAGTCTGATTATAGGAAAGAAACTGTCCATACCTTGATGTATACCGAAGAGGGGATAACTGATGTGCCTCAGCTATCGGCTCCATGCGGGATTGGCCACATTTCCCAAATTGCTGTCCCTCCCCTTATATAGCCCCCACCGCCAAACGGAAAAATCGGCCTGAGACTGTATTTTGCATTTTATATTGAATACGTTTTGATACCACTTTTATATGCATGAGTCATACTTATCTCTCCATAAACCCTTTCCCCCCCCCCCCCAATTTTTCTATATACAATGTATTTGAGGGGGAGAGACAGTACAGGGAACCCATGCTGGGGCAATCCATGATTTTTTTCTTTTTTCTTTTAGGCAGCTATTGTTTTGTATGTAAAGGGTTAATTGCGGAGATAACCAACCCCAGTGGTGATTGCTCTCAGTCTGCTGGCCTGAAAGTGTTGTCCCGTGACCTGGGAAATCTCTGCGCAGGGTGAGGCTGAGAGTGATATCGCCATTCACAGTGACGGCTCGGCCAGATTGGAACTATATACACTGAGTGGCCGGATTATTATATACGCCGAGTGGCCGGATTATTATATACACTGAGTGGCCGGATTATTATATACACTGAGTGGCCGGATTATTATATACACCGAGTGGCCAGATTATTATATACACCGAGTGGCCAGATTATTATATACACCGAGTGGGCGGATTATTATATACACTGAGTGGCCAGATGAGAGTGTCACAGGTCGGCTCAGTAGATCGGGAGGTGAGGGAACACATACCGGCGTTCGCTCACCTCTCGATCCTGTCACGGCTCTCTGCCGTGACAGGGGGAGGGGCTGGATTCCCCCCTCCCCGCTCCCATCCTCCAGCGCTGACTGGCGGAACGGACGGGGAGGGGGCGGGTACAGCTGGCTCTGCCTCTAGATAGGCAGAACCAGCTGTCACTCACGCAGCTGGACGGATCCCAACGTCCAGGTCGGGATCCGCTCCGGCTGCGGCGTCTGTAACCCCCTGTATACCGAGCTTAGGGTGATGGGAGGACGCCAGTTTGTGTCCTCCCGTTACCCTAAGGAGAACTATGGGGAAAAACACGGACCCCATAGTTCTCTTTTAACTATAACACCTATTGTGGACAGCCTCAGATTACTGATACTGATGGGGGTTGGTGAAGATAGGATTATGAGTCATCGGTGCTGGCATAAAGAAGGGTCATGTTTAATGGATGCAGAGTAATTATCTCCACACTGCTCAAAGTATTTAGGACAAGGGTGTTGATGTTGGTATCAAAAACTTAGATTCAAGGTGGCCATACGCCTGCCGGTTATAGTGGGAAATCCCGCGATCGTACGATATTCGGCAGGTGTATGGAAGGCGTGCGACCGTTTCTACTGTACGGTCGCACGTCTTTTGTCTTTCGAGCATGTTGGAAAACCAACCCGCTTCCCTAGTTGGTTTGTGGCGTGCTCGTAAGACAAATGCCGCACGGGCCGGTGTGCGCAAGCGCACACCGCCCGCTCAGCATTGAAGTCACCGGAAGCCCTCCCCTCAGCGGGGCAAACTTGCGATGATTCAGCGGCTTCGAGACAAGCTGGGGCCCCATCAGCGACGCTGCTCATCTGATGTCGGACTGGCCGGAAGTGACGTCACTTCTGGGCGGTCAAGAGGCAGACGAGGCCATGTGTGCAGGTAAGAGGAGCTGGGAAGCAAGGAAGGAAAGGAGGGAGGGGAGGGATGCAGCCCTGACCAACCCACCTGAGACCCCTTCAGAGCCCACCATAGACAGTCGCAGATGGCCTGTGCAGCATCTATGGTGGGCTCTGCAGGGTCACTCTCAGGTGGGTCCTGTGTCCAGCGCGTCACTAAGCCCTGCGTGCAGCACGTCACTAAGACCTGCATCCAGCGGCGGG
>NW_017309339.1:60300-75595 GCF_000935625.1 Nanorana parkeri
GCGTGCCAGCCGTCACTAAGACCTGCATCCAGGGGCGGGTGTGGGGGGGGGGGCCTGGCCTAAAGCCGTGTAAGGGGCCCCAACATTTCTGATGGCTGCCCTGATGGAGCAGATCTTACAAGCTTTTAATTAGCTTTTAATTAGCTTACATCCATGGCAGGAAAGTCTTGCGATGGTTGTAAAGTGTATGGCCAGCTTTACTCATATGAAGAATTACTTACATTGATTACACACATGAGAAACCTTCAGATTTTGCTTTCAACATGTTCATCACATGTCCCAGTTCAGTCAAAGTGTGGATAGGAAGGAAGGTGGAAGGACACCTATAAATGGCGGTATGACTACAATGATTATTATTATTATTGCATAGTATTTATATAGCGCCAACAGTGTGCGCAGCGCTGTACAATATAGGGAAGACATTACAGTTACAATACAATTCAAGACAGGATGGTAAGGAGGGCCCCGCCCCTGAGGGCTTACAATCTGAAAGAGGAGGGGGAAGTGATACATGAGGAGGTAGCTGTATGGGAATGAATTATGTGAGAATGTGACGGTTCAGTGGTTAGGTTGAGGTGGGATCGGCTTCCCTGAAGTAATGAGTCTTTAGGGAACGCCTAAAGGCAGCCAAGGAGGGAGATAGACGGACAGGTTGGGGTAAAGAGTTCCAGAGGATGGGAGAGACTCTAGAGAAGTCCCGGAGGCGAGTATGGGAGGAGTTGAAACAAGGGAGCGGACAAGTAATTTTGCGGTGTCATTGGTGAGGAAGGGGCGTATTTTGGAGATGTTAGGAAGGTGAAGGCGGCAGGATTTGGATAGTGATTGGATGTGGGGAAGAAAGGAGAGTTCCGAGTCAAGGATGACACCTAGCACCTTGGCATGGGGGGAGGGTTGGATAGTTGTGTTATCAATCACAACTGAAATGTTGGGGGAGGGTGCACGGGGTGGAGGAAATATCATGAGCGCACTTGTAACACCAGGGTCACACAACAACATTAACTTTAGATGAATAACGCCTCACCACAATGATATAACGATTGTTCATTGACATCTATCTTATCTCTGTTATAAACAAGACTGACATCTGCATTTGAACACATTGCAAGCTTCTTATTGTCTTAGATATCCCCAATGAGGGGCTTCATTGAAACGATGAACCTTGCTATGGGAGAAAGGAGAGAGGGGAAATCATGCATATTGGGTCTCATAAAATAGCCCTCTGATGGTACTGAGCAACAACCCCTTAACAAGCCACCACTCTTACCTTCTATGTCTCCTCCTCAGTCTTGGATCCCGGTAGTGGCATCCTACAATGGTGCCCTCCCCATATTAATCCTCATACCAGGTGTGCATATGCATGACATGGCATCTGGCTTGGGCGTCCATGGGCTAGACTGTGGCCCTGTGGTACATGCACACGGAATGAATGCCTGTGCTGTGGCCCTCGCTTTAGGCCTTGCACACGCACACACATTCCTTGCACATGCCCTGCGGGGCCATAGCCCACAGCACACCTGGATGGCATGTCCATCAGGATTCATAGTTTTGCCATCTCCAATCTGCACGTATTGTTGGTTGGAGGTGTGCAGCACAAAGTGGGTGGCCCGACTCTCTTATCTCTACACGAGGTTGACAATGTATTTTGCATGGCGTGCACTGGATCATACATCAGTGGCACATGTGACCCTCCATTACAATAATGAACCCATCTCACATACAGGGCAAGGGCAGAGGGTGAATCATAAGTTAGGCCACAGGATGGTAAAGGGGCCAAAAAAATTGCCCTTGCAACAAGCTAGGGCCAAAACTCCCAAGTCCCAGTGGACACAAGGGGGTAGGTATTGTGATAGTTTGGGGAATATAGCACAATGGTGAGCGCTAAGTGACCGCTCCTGAAGCCGACTTTAACATGAAAGGAGGGTCTTTATTCAGCATAAATTAAGCATAACAGTTCATTCAGGAGTCTCATCAAGACATTGGTTGGTCTCACCGACATCTGTCTGTCCCATACACTCCCCGTGTGATAGTCCCAGGACTTTACCGTATTTCTCTGTGAATACAATCCTCAGCACTGCTCAGCAGCTTTCCTCAGCTCCAAGCGGTTCAGTATCCACCCCTCGTGGGTCACCGTCCCTCTCTGTCTCCCCCAAAGGTATCTCAGGGTCACCGACCCTCTGGACCTCTCCAGCCTTCCTGGTTGTGTCCCTTGTGCTCCCACACGCAGCAGAGTCTGCTTGTCGTCGTGTGCCTCTTGCACACCCACAACTCTCCCTAAGCCCTCGTTCACACCTGAACGTTTTGTAGCGCGTTCCACGCTCGACGAACGCCCTACAAAACGCTCAAAAATATAAATCCCATTGTATTCAATGGTCTCGTTCCCACCTTGGCGTATTTCCGCCCGTCCCTAACGCGCTACAAAACGGCCCATGCCTGAAACGGTACGGGTACTACTTTGGGCCGTTTTGTTGCGCGTTTCCATTGGAATACAGCCAAGTAGCCTTCAGAAACGTGCGACGGTCGCGTGACTTTTTAACCGCAATACGCCTAGGTGTGAACGAGACCTTAAGCACTGGGATGGCTTCCTAATAAGGCCGCTCTCAGCCACCTGATCAGCTCAACCTGGCCACTGGCAACACCCGGCCCCCAGGACTGGAGATCCCAACCCACTATAGTCTGGAAAACATGGAAGGAATTGAACAGCCAGTTCCTCCTCTCCAAAGGTATTCACATTGTGGAACCTCTCAGCCCCTCTGGCTGAGAGTCCTGGGCGCCAAAGTTGTCCATACTACACCGTGGCATTGCCATGCACTGCCACAGTATCCAAACAGCACAACCTCTCTCTCTCTATAGATGACAACCAACCACTACAACCCCAAAATTGAACAGCATCTGGCAACAATAGACCCCCACATGATAGTGCCCTTAGGAGGACTGATGATGCTCAGAAGTTGTCATTCCCTAAAGGCTGGATACCTTCACCCAAAGCCAAGCAGACACCCACTATCTGCACCCAGCCAGGGACCAACAGGGTGACATGCCCAAAGTGAAACTCACACTATGCACACAATGGGTTCCAATATATGCAAATACCATTCATATCTTCTTCCAATAGTAGGGATAAATGCATTCTACTTAAGTGGAACGAAAGGTAATCTGCATGGAAGTGGTCCCTGCCTGTGCATCAGGGGGGGAAGTGCCCGGTGTCTACCTTGTGTGCTAGGAAAAGGTAAATGAAGTGCTGGATGGCACACTCATAGGCTCTGTCTGGGTGTCTCGGCCCTCCCTGCTTTTAGAGGTCCACCTCGAGCCTTCAGCGGTCAGGGAGGTGCTACATGGGTTATCAGGAAGGACTAAAATAAAACAAGTTTGTTCTCCCTAGAGAAAAGATGCTTAAGAGGAAACATGATCGCAATCAATGATCTCCTCAATGGGGACAGCAATATAGGGAATACACTACTTAAACCAGGAACCTTGAGGAAGATACGAGGGCCCTACAAGAAATTGGGGGGGATGCAGTATAATATCAAACTACGCAGGGGGTTCTTCACTGAGAGAGCGGTAAAAATGCGGTACTCACTACTGCAGACGACAGTGTCAGTGGAAACAATGAAAAGCTTCAGAAAAACACTTGGATGAGTTCCTCAGTTCACAGAATTTACCGAGTTATAGACTTGTGCGCCGTCAAAAAATTAGTTCCGTTTTGTAATATCCGTTATTTCGTATTTTGTAATTCGTATCCGAAACTCAATTCGGATTTGTACGAAATACGGCTTTTCGTTAGTGGCGGTTATATATTCGTAACTTTACGAACATTCGTTATGATGAAGTTAAAAAGCAAAAATACCTTTGTTAATATCGGAGTCGATGTGGTAGTTGTTTTTGTATCCGAAATACGAATTCCGTTAACGGATTCCGGATCCGAATTTCGTATTTCGGACTTTAAAAAAAACTACCATCAACTCCAATATAAATGTACTTTGCTTTTTACCTTCAATATAACGAATGTTCGTAACGGAACGAAAATACGTCAACGGAATTTCGTATTTCCTGCCTGTGTATTGTAACGCAACTCTCAGCAGCGGCGGATCCGTATTTCGGATTTTAAAAAAAATCTTGTCATGTTGTTCAACCTCATTTACAGGGGTAATATTAGTTCCCGTTTCAAAGAAATTCGGATCCGAAATTCGTTAACGGAATTTCGTATTTCGGATATAATTCGGAAACTGCAATTCGGCTTTTCGGATGCTTCCGAAGTTACGAATTTCAGGAAAATTTGTACGAATTTCGATTCGTAACGAAACGAATCGCACATGTCTACCGGGTTATGGGAATGACTAAAATACCTCACACATTCACTACATAGGTAGAACCTGATGGACCTGTGTCTTTATTCAGCCTCACCTACTATGTAACTAGGTAAGTTTCATCATGTTTTTAGTTGTTAGTGTCTACAATGAAACCTCGGGCCCCTACTCCTGCAAAAGCAGCAAGCACTACCCTTATACTTATGTATGACTGTCTCTATGTCTCCTATCGTGACATCTGCATTCAGAGCTTGTAGCTGGACCTCCTCTATTGTGGGCAACTTAACCTGTCCCAGGAATTGTTCCGCTGCCCCCTTGTCCATGTCATCTTTGTCATAAAGAGATGCAAAATATTCTTCAAGGGCCCCGTTAATAGCTGCCGGATCCGTGAGGGGCAAGCCTGATTTATCTTGCAGCACAAAGATACGGTGCGGGGAGTTTCTGCCATTAAAGGAGAACTACAGGGTCAGGGCTTTTCCCCATAGTTCTCCTTAGGGTAACGGGATGACACAAACTAGCGTCCTCCCGTCACACTAGGCTCAGTATATAGGGAGCTACAGCTCACGGTATACTGAGACGCCGCAGCTGAAGCGGATCCCGACAATTATGTCTGGATCCGCCCAGCTGCGTGACTGACAGCCGGCTCTGCCCATTTAGAGGCAGAGTCAGCTGTACCCGCCCCCTCCATCGTCTGTTCCGCCAGTCAGCGCCAGCGGATCGGAGCGGGGAGGGGGGAATCCAGCCCCTCCCCCTGTCACGGCAGAGAGCCGTGACAGGATCGAGAAGTGAGCAGTCTGGCCTGTTCCCAGAGTGTTTTCGTGGCCTGACCCGGGTCTGTCACCAGGTTTCTTTGTGCCAGTCCCATTGCCTCACTGGCCTCCCTTGAAGGCGTTAAGAGTTTTTCTTTTATGGGCGGACGTATACGACATGGTCCTGCCTCGGACGTAGGCCTTCCCAGCTTCCCAGAACAGTGTGGGGGATTCTACATGTTGGCTATTGAAGTCTGCGTACTCCGGCCAGAGAAAATGGCAAAAGTCATCATTGGATTTAAGATACCCGGGGAATCGCCATAAAATGGTGTTGGCTATCTTTGGGGCAACAGAGAGATCTACAGAAATGGGGGGGGGGGCATGGTCAGATATAACTATAGCATGCAGGGCTGAGGATTTGACCGTTTGTAACAAGGGATTCATACAAAATAGATCATCTAGGCGGGCTAAACAATCATGTACCCTGGGAAACAGGCCAGCCATCAGAAATTTTGGGGCCCCTTACACGGCTTTAGGCCGGGCCCACCAGCCGCTGGATGCAGATCTTAGTGACGCGCTGGACACAGGACCCACCTGAGAGTGACCCTGCAGAGCCCACCATAGATGCTGCACAGCCCATCTGAGACTGTCTATGGTGGGCTCTGAAGGGGTCTCAGGTGGGTTGGTCAGGGCTGCATCCCTCCCTCCTTTCCTTCCTTCCTTCATAGCTCCTCTTACCTGCACATATGGCCTCGTCTGCCGCCCGACCGGCCAGAAGTGACCTCACTTCCGGCCAGTCCGACATCAGATGAGCAGCATCACTGATGGGGCCCCAGCTTGTCTCGAAGCCGCTGGAGCGGCAATGCTGGGGCCCTGAGCTGCTAGGGCCAGGCCTCCACCTCCGCGCCCTTCAACGTCGGTCGATAGTCATGGTCAGAGATGACTACAGCTCGCGGTATACTGAGATGCCGCAGCCGGAGCGGATCCCAACATCGATGTCAAGATCCGCCCAGCTGCGTGAGTGACAGCTGGCTCCGCCTATCTAGAGGCAGAGCCCGCTGTACCGGCCCCCTCCCCCCATCCGTTCCGCCAGTCAGCGCTGGCGGTTCGGAGCGGGGAGGAGGGGAATCCAGCCCGTCCCCTGTCACGGCAGAGAGGCGTGACAGGATCGAGAGGTGAGTAAACACGGTTGAATGTGTTCGCTCACCTCCCGATCTACTGAGCCGACCTGTGACAGTCTCATTGTCACAGGTCGGCTAGAACTATGAGGTGAGTGAAAAGCCCCTCCCCCCCCTCATAGTTCTCCTTTAACGTTCCATGAGACTATTTTCATAAAAGTTTCCTAACCAGATGACATGGACAAGCGGATGTACACATACGTGTGATTTTAATGAGAGGGAGAATACCCTGGGGCAGTGCACTCACCTGGTGAACTTGCGTAGGCAGCATGAAATTCCATACAAAGGGGGAGGTAGGCACCTGCAGGGCACGCCCAGACACCACCTCTCCTGGAGCACAGCAATACCAAAAATCTAGAAGGCAACCAGCAATATGGGAAAAATTAACATCTAAATCAAATACAATCATGAACATGTAAACTATAGAAAACAAAATACATCCTAGTGATGGCTCCACTTTTTTCCCACGTGGGCAGAACGAGCTTCGCACTACTGCTATCCTTTGCCACGTTGGAAATAGTTAAAATAGGAGCATTACTCCCTGCCCGTCAGTGGGTCCTGAGAGTCTGCTGTAGCAGTTAGTACCCCCGCTTTATCTTCAACGATATCTGTATTTCCGCGGTGTGCCTCTATTACGTCTTGAGGATCTAGCCATTCTGCAGGGGGGATCTGAGGGGTTTGGCCACTTTAGAGGGAGACCCAGTGTACTAAGTCAGAGAGTGAAAAAAGGATTCTGCCTCCGTAGGATCCTGAAAGGGACACTTTTAGGATTCTGCCTCCGTAGGATCCTGATAGGGACACTTTCAGGATTCTGCCTCCGTAGGATCCAGAAAGGGACATTTTCAGGATTCTGCCTCCGTAGGATCCTGATAGGGACACTTTCAGGATTCTGCCTCCGTAGGATCCAGAAAGGGACACTTTCAGGATTCTGCCTCCGTAGGATCCTGATAGGGACACTTTCAGGATTCTGCCTCCGTAGGATCCAGAAAGGGACTCTTTCAGGATTCTGCCTCCGTAGGATCCTGATAGGGACACTTTCAGGATTCTGCCTCCGTAGGATCCTGAAAGGGACACTTTCAGGATTCTGCCTCCGTAGGATCCTGAAAGGGACACTTTTTGCCCGTTGGGGGTTTCCACGTGAAGAGTGGCAGGGTATGCCAACGTGAACCTTATTTGCTTCTGGAATAAAACGGAGCAGATCTTGTTGAAGGCTTTACGTTTCCTAGCGACCTCCGCAGAGTAGTCAGCGAAGACCAATAACTTATGCTTGTCGACCTCCGAGGAGCGATATCTTTGCATGACGGGAAATGTATCAGACATAGTTCAAATACCGGACAATAACCGGTCTAGGATTTGCTCTGTCAGACTGCTGTTGCCCCAATCTATGTGCGTGTTCCATTACACATGTGGCGTTGAGGCCCAGAGCCTCAGGGAGAATAGTGGAACATAGATGGGCTAATACTTGCTGCCACTTTAGTATTACCTTCCAGCACTTCTTCTTCCAGAAGAGAAATCTGCTGTTCTGCCTCTTTAAGGGAGCGGACCTGATTCGACATATCTGTGTGGATTCGCAAAAGGCCTTGCTGTATGGCCGATTCCACCGCAGAGGTAATGGTGGGTTTTAGCAGGTTTGCCACCGCCAGCGCTATCCTCTCATATGCTTCCTCATCCGAGGATACCTCCTGCAAAAGGGAGGGAGATGGGGCCTGTCGCAATGAAGCGCTGCCGGCATCCGCCATTTTGTCCCCACATGCCGTCTTGGTCTACCGGCTTGAACGAGGCACTGATAGCGATCAGGATTTCCCCCCAGCCAGGAACCGGTCCATGTCTGGACATCCTCGCAGCCGAAACCAAGGGTGATTCGAGTGGGTAGTATGGCCGGGTTTTAATAGGTTTTGTGGCCGCGGGTGCAGGAGCGCGATCTCCTTGCAGCCGATCACATGGGCGCCGGAAACAGAAGTCTTTCTATTCCTTATTAATGTGGAGGGTTTGGGTCATGGAGGGTTTGGGTCATGAAGGGTTTGGGTCATGGAGGATTTGGGTCATGGAGGGTTTGGGTCATGGAGGGTTTTGGTCATGGAAGGTTTGGGTCATGGAGGGTTTGGGTCATGGAGGGTTTGGGTCATGGAGGGTTTGGGTCATGGAGGGTTTGGGTCATGAAGGGAACACACAAACATTGTGTTTGCTCCTCCCACTGCAGGAAGACACAAGTTGGAACTATGGAGGTCACCATGATCCCACACAAGGTTATAGAGGTGATGGAAGTGTCTGTAATAAGTACTGTCTGTGTTGTCCAACAACCAATCATCAGATTCCAACCTTCAAGTGAAAGTGACATCTTGATGATGGAGGTGTGACTGTGATTGGTGGCTCCGGGGTAACACAGACAGTTCATATTATGTGATTTGATGACAATATAAAATATTGCTGCAGAGAAAAGTGATTTGGTCTCTGATGATTATATGGCTCCACCATCTCTGTGTAGATGAACATGGAACACGCCCTTTGTTCTCTCTTGTCACTCAGGATTATTCCATAAGAAGGTTCAGAGAGAAATGAGGATATGCAAAGTGCAGTAAAAACATCGACCAATCACACTGCAGGAAGTCTGAATGTAATTGTATGACTGATATGGATTCCCGGACTTTGTATGTTGTTTATTGTCTTATAAGTCTGACAGAGTTTCATCTTCACACTTCACTTTTCTGCTCCCAGCGATGGCGTCTTCTCATCTGAAGGAGAAGCTGGAATGTTCCGTCTGTCTGAACATTTATACAGATCCTGTAAACTTGAAATGTGGACACAACTACTGCCGGGGCTGTATTAGTCATTGGCTGGATACACAGGAGGGGTCTGGAGATTATTCCTGTCCCCAGTGTAGAAACAAATTCAGGAAACGTCCTGCCCTTCAGAAGAACTTTACTCTATGTAAAATATTGGAGACCCTCCAGACTACAAAGAGTAAACTGGGCAAAACCGGGGTCCTCTGTACTCAGTGTTATCACGCTCCTGTACCTGCTGTGAAATCCTGTCTGCTGTGTGAAGCTTCTCTGTGTGACAACCACCTGAGAGTCCACAGCAAGTCACCAGAACACGTGTTATGTGACCCCACCACTTCCCTGGAGAACAGGAAATGCTCCGTCCATAAGAAGATCCTGGAGTATTACTGCACTGAGGACTCTGCCTGTATCTGTGTGCCCTGCACGATGGACGGAGAACATCGAGGACATCAGGTGGAGACTCTGGATGAGGCCTCTGAGAAGAAGAAGAAGAAACTGAGGAATGTTCTGCAGAAACTGATGACAGAGAGAGAGGAGACGGAGAAAAGAGTCCAGAGTCTGGAGGAACACAGGAGGAAAGTACAAGGAAAAGCAGCCGGTGAAACAGAGAGAGTCACTGCCCTGCTCAGAGACCTCAGGAGACGTCTGGAGGACCTGGAGAAGAGAGTCCTGAGTGACATCTCCGGGCAGGCAGAGCGGACCTCCCTCTACGTGACGGATATGATCCGGGAGCTGGAAATAAAGAAGGACGAGCTGTCCAGGAAGATGCGTCACATTGAGGAGCTGTGTAACATGACTGATCCACTGACTGTCTTACAGGAATCAGACACAGGTGACTTGTGTGATACTGAGGATGGAGATGATGAGGACAGAGAGAGACATGATGGACTCCTCCATGATGGAGGGGATCTGGATATGGCTGGGATCTCACACACATTACACACAGGTATATCTGATATCATGTCTGGGGTAATTGTACAGGAAGGTCCAGGCACACATTTCTATCCACATTCTAGTACAAAGGGCAAAGGTCACATAGAGGCTGAACCATCCAGGCCACACCCCCAACCCTCTTCCACCATACAACACTTATACCTCCAGGCTGGAGGACATAATATTGGGGCTGTGCAGCAAACATCGGGGGTTACAGACATATTACTGGATGAGAACACAGCTGGTAATAATCTACGGATATCAGGTGACAGGAAAACTGCATCCAGGTCAGATAGGAGCCAGAATCGTCCAGTAACTCCAGAGAGATTTCGGGTTCCTCAGGTGTTGAGCAGTCGGAGTTTCTCCGAAGGGCGACATTTTTGGGAAGTGGATGTCGGGGGGTCAGAGTGGTGGAGAGTCGGGATGTGTTACCCCAGTATAGAGAGGAGAGGAGATCAGTCAGAGATTGGAGATAATAAGAAGTCCTGGGTTATGCAAAAAAGTGGTTTCTTTAGTACTAAGTACTCAGTGATACATGACAGTAATAAGATCCGATTACCCGGAAAAGTCTACAGTAAGAGAGTCAGGATAGATCTGGATTATGAGGCCGGGCGGATCTCCTTTTATGATCTGCGTGACCCGATCCGACTCCTCCACACCTTCACCACCACCTTCACTGAGCCCCTCCATGCCGTGTTATGTGTATTCATAGGTTGCATACAGATATCTGGGGGGAATCAGATGTGAGAGATCTGCCCAGAGACTGGTGACATCACAGGGCAGGGAATCTGATTGGTGTAATACTAAGCCAATTGGAGGAAGCAGTGGACAGAAAACAACATTACTGACTTATCTATGAGGCTGCAGGTTCCGGAGCTGCCATCTTCATTCTCCGGGAGCCTGCACTTTTAAGGTGTATCTACATTTTCTAGTTTTCAGCATCCAGAGCTCCAATAGAGAGATTTCCCCTCACTTCCTGTCTTAGTAACTACGTTTCACCTCTGTCAGGTTTTTCTAAAGAAATATCCGGAACTCCTTACAAACTATGGGGGGAATTTACTAAGACCGGAGCAGACAGAATCTGGATCAGCTGATCGCAGGAACCAATCACATTCCATCTTCAGCTTGTTCAGTGAAGCTTTGAAAATGAAAGCTGGAAGCTGATTAGTCCAGATTGTGTCTGCTATTATATAGATATAATGATGGGACGGACTACAATCCCCATTATCCCCTTCAGTCCATCAAACTAGACGTTCAGTATGAAGTAGGGAAGGGGTGAAAGTACTGTTCAGTGTTTTGTGGTCTCTTTCCTGTTCTAGAGATTTCCTTTATTTTCCTGTCCAATAGACACAACAGGAAGTGAGCAGAAATCTCTCCAAAGTGAGGGGAAATCTTCTCCTAGTCAGTTGTCACCAGAACAGGTGTCCCCATTGGAATAATTTCCCTCTATTCCTTTTCTAAGAAGGGATTAACCATCACTTTCTGGCTTGGTGGTAAAGGTCATCAGGACACATAGAGAGGGTGACTCTCCAGACACAACCACAGATCGCTATAAAACCTGACAGAGGTTTTACCCCTCCCCCACTGCACCAAAAAGTTTTTTAAAAATTAAAAATTAAACTTTAAGACTGAAGATTAAATTTCATCCCAGAGCTAATCATTGATATGAAGCCACCACTGACCCCGATCCTTATAGATGGTCAGATATCTCCCCAAGAACAGCAGACAAGGAGATATCTGACCATCAACTAACAGACCATTATGACTATCACCAACACTGGCAGAGGCGCATCACATGTGGCACTTTCCATCCTTCACTCTCCTCCACAGAATGATTGTCACCCACAACCTGGAACATCGTCCTCCAACTGTCCCATAACCCCCTCCGGCCGTGCAGAGAAGACATTATCATTGGCGGCCATGATCAAAACCAGAAACATCTTTTCCTTCCATTGTGCCGTCTATGGCCGTCCTCAAGCTCCACCGATCTCCGTAACCCAACAGCTACACCTAATAATAATCCTGACATAACGTGTCATCACAATGATAATGGCCGTCACACCCATAAAACCACCAGAGCCCCATAGAAGACTCAGGAACGTACTGCGCCACACCTTCTGTGTCTACAAATCCGGCACCCAAATCATCGATCAGAGAACCACCGATCCACAAGATCCGGATGTCGGCCTGCAGCAGACACCAACTCATTAGAGACTCATTAGAGGTTTCTATCTTTGATTTCCATGGCAACCAATGAGAGAGAAAGGGGGCTTCCCATTTTCTGGGTGGGGTGATACTACAAGTAGGGAACACCTAACATAGAGGGAACAGAAACAAGGGAACACCAGAAAGAGAAACAAGGGAACACCTACTATAGGGGGGAACAGAAACAAGGGAACACCTAACATAGGGGTGTGAAGGAATATGGATCATGTCAAGAAAATGTCCTTTTCTATGTTTTGAATTTGTTTCATATGCTTCTAGCTTTGAGACTTTCCATACTCAACTTCTAGCGTTGCTATGCGTAACCAAGAGAGATATCCTGTATTCGGGAGCGCGCCGAGAAACATCAAAGGAATGCCGAGGGAGGATGCTACAGGCAGAAGATATCTTTGACTAACCAATTAGAGAGAGAGACACAAGACTTTAACTAACAGCTCCTCTAGTTTGCCCAATAGTACAAGACATTTAGAGATAACAGAGGTGGGCATATGTGTGACGAACACTCTCCTGTTATCTGTGTATAAAGGAGAGAGACCGCCCTGAATACAATTAGAGCTTTCATAGACCGTTACCTTCTGAGTTTGTGATTTCTCTGGTGCACCGAACACAACATAATTAGAAAAAGCAGCAGACATCTTGTGTGAACCCAGTTGTGGTTCAGATCCATTTCAGGGGGAACAGAAACAAGGGGACACCTAACAAAGGGGGGAACAGAAACAAGGGGACACCTAACAAAGGGGAGACAGAAACAAGGAAACACCTAACGTGGGGGAACAGAAACAAGGGAACACCTAACATGGGGGGGAACAGAAACAAGGGGACACCTAACAAAGGGGGGAACAGAAACAAGGGGACACCTAACAAAGGGGAGATAGAAACAAGGAAACACCTATAATGGGGGAACAGAAACAAGGGAACACCTAACATAGGGGGAACAGAAACAAGGGAACACCTAACATAGGGGGAACAGAAACAAGGGAACACCTAACATAGGGGGAACAGAAACAAGGGAACACCTAACATAGGGGGAACAATTATTCAACCTCAAATACTATGTAACTATGTAACTATGTAAGAGTATCCCACCACTGTTTCAAAATTTTTGACCACACACTTTATATTAGTCGTAGAAAATTATTTATTAAATATATATTTAAAATTGCACTTATATCAAAAAACATCAACAAACATATAAGTGGCTCCGCATACGGAGTGTGAGGTAACAGTCTGTAAGACAGGGTATTTGCTATTTCAGTGGAGAGGTTTTACAGGAGTGACGTTGGTGCCCTCCGGTGGTTCCTGAGAGGAATTGCAGTCCTGGCTTTATCTGTATCCTCCTAATGCTGGGTATACAGTGCTGCAGATGAAGCCGATTTCCAGGAGAGGAGGGAGGTCAATTGTGGCTGCGAGGATGGCGGTTTTGGTGGGGCTCTGACCGGCCCAATAACAGCAGTGCGGTTCAGTGCTGGGAGACGGGGAACGTGCCTGAACCTCTATGCCTGGCCTGTATAAGCAGATATACTCACTGCGGACAATCCTCGTCAGATAGCTGAACTCGTCAATACCGATTCATTCAAAAGAGGTGTTTATTCTTAACATCAGGGTTACAGCAGATGATAGGAACAGCAGATGAATGGTGATAGTATTGTGCGGTCAGAAAATGATGCCTTTCCTACGTACTGTGCAGATTATATGTGTGTCCTGTTACATGTGGCTTGCTAGCTTTGGCCATGACACAGGAATACTGCACACAGGAAGAAGGAAGGGGCGTACACTAGGGGGAAATACATCGTCACATGACAAAGAATCACAGAAAAACATGTACATTACAACAAAAGGCCACTAGATGGCAGCATAGGATAACACATGGATTTAACTATGAGAAAATATATAGGCAAACACACTATGTAAAACTTCTATCTATAATAAGCTCTATAACATATTCTATGCCCCATTGGGGCGGCATAGAGGGGGTAGTACTATACCCCAATATATATGCAGTCTAATAGTAATAATCAAATCAGCAATCTTTGATCTAAAGTTAGTTTGAGGATTTATTCAAGGGAGCAATTCTTGGGTTGGTGGGGTGAAGGAAGGGCAACAGTCAATGCTCGGATGTAATTGATAACTTTCCACAGTGTTAATATGCAGGCATGTGTGAGGTAACAGTCTGTAAGACAGGGTATTTGCTATTTCAGTGGAGAGGTTTTACAGGAGTGACGTTGGTGCCCTCCGGTGGTTCCTGAGAGGAATTGCAGTCCTGGCTTTATCTGTATCCTCCTAATGCTGGGTATACAGTGCTGCAGATTAAGCCGATTTCCAGGAGAGGAGGGAGGTCAATTGTGGCTGCGAGGATGGCGGTTTTGGTGGGGCTCTGACCGGCCCAATAACAGCAGTGAGTTTCAGTGCTGGGCGACGGGGAACTTGCCTGGCGTCTTCACACTTGCTCGAACGCCAGACAAGTGTCTCCGTCGGCCTTAACTAGGGAGAGGGGGAGGAGTCTCGTGACATCACGGGTGACGACACGAAGCTCCGACGGCAATGCGAGCCGCGCTGAAACGAGGATCAGGTGAGTCAGTTACATGCAGTAGGTTCAGGAGATAATAACTCTATCTCGGCTCTTCTGTTTGCTGCATGAGCAGGCCTTTACTGAACAGCTGTTTTGATTTGTTTCCTGGTTGTGCTTCAATCCAAAGAGAGATCCTATGTGGCTGGATCCAATGGTATATAAATGTGAATGTAAACTGAAAATTGGTAAAGGAAATAGTTTCTCCAACTCCGAAACTCTGTGATATCTCCAATCAAGTCCTCTGGTTGTTTGTTAGATGCGAAGGAGTCAGGGCGGCCTCGGCCGTAGCAGTCGCACACAAAACACCTAGCCAACGCCTATGACGCGTTTCACCCCCCACTGGGGCTTCGTCAGTGGGGGGTGAACCTACTGCACTTTATACAGATATTCGTTATCCTGGACAAGCTAACCATCCTAATGCTATAATCTCCATGTCAGGAGAAAAACAGCATTCCTCAGCAGGATTTCAATCTCCATCGGAGCAACCGACCCGCTAATATCTTCTTTCCATCTTGGACAAAACCACCACTACAGATAAGCATGTGTTCAGCAAAGGCAT
>NW_017309340.1:0-608 GCF_000935625.1 Nanorana parkeri
TAGGTAATGCAGAGGTGAGCAGTGTGGAAAGGGGTTCTAGGAAATGTAGAGGTGAGCAGTGTAGGAAAGGGGTTTTACGTAATGCCGAGGTGAGCAGTGTTGGAAGAGGGATGTAGGTAATACAGAGGTGAAGAGTGTTGGATGAGGGATGTAGGTAATGCAGAGGTGAGCAGTGTTGGATGAGGGATGTAGGTAATGTAGAGGTGAGCAGTGTTGGATGAGGGATGTAGGTAATGTAGAGGTGAGCAGTGTTGGAAAGGGGTTCTTGGTAATGCAGAGGTGAGCAGTGTTGGAAGAGGAATGTAGGTAATGCAGAGGTGAGCTGTGTTGGAAGAGGTTTCTAGGTAATGCAGAGTTGAGCAGTGTTGGAAGAGGTATGTAGTTAATGCAGAGGTGAGCAGTGTTGGAAAGGGGTTCTAGGTAATGCAGAGATGAGCAGTGTTGGAAGAGGGATGTAGGTAATGTAGAGGTGAGCAGTGTTGGAAGAGGGTTGTAGGTAATGCAGAGGTGAGCAGTGTTGGAAGAGGGATGTAGGTAATGCAGAGGTGAATTCTAGGTAATGCAGATGTGAGCAGTGTGGAAAGGGGTTCTAGGTAATGTAGAGGTGA
>NW_017309340.1:2298-2598 GCF_000935625.1 Nanorana parkeri
GCAATGCAGAGGTGAGCAGTGTTGGAAGATGGTTATACGTATTGCAGAGGTGAGCTGGGTTGGAAGAGGGATGTAGGTAATGTAGAGGTGAGCAGTGTTGGAAAGGGGTTCTAGGTAATGCAGAGGTGAGCAGTGTTGGAAGAGGAATGTAGGTAATGCAGAGGTGAGCAGTGTTGGAAGAGGGTTCTAGGTAATGCAGAGGTGAGCAGTGTTGGAAGAGGGTTATAAGTAATGCCGAGGTGAGCAGTGTTGGAAGAGCGTTATAAGTAATGCAGAGGTGAGCAGGAAGAGGGTTGTAGG
>NW_017309340.1:3938-4220 GCF_000935625.1 Nanorana parkeri
CAGTGTTGGAAGAGGGTTGTAGGTAATGCAGAGGTGAGCAAAGTTGGAAGAGGGCTGTAGGTAATGCAGAGGTGAGCAAAGTTGGAAGAGGGTTATAGGTAATGTAGAGGTGAGCAGTGTTGGAAGAGGGATGTAGGTAATGTAGAGGTGAGCAGTGTTGGAAGAGGGTTCTAGGTAATGTAGAGGTGAGCAGTGTTAGAAGAGGGTTGTAGGTAATGCAGAGGTGAGCAGTGTTGGAAGAGGGTTATAGGTAATGTAGAGGTGAGCAGTGTTGGAAGAGGG
>NW_017309340.1:4242-4676 GCF_000935625.1 Nanorana parkeri
TAGGTAATGCAGAGGTGAGCAGTGTTGGAAGAGGGATGTAGGTAATGTAGAGGTGAGCAGTGTTGGAAGAGGGTTGTAGGTAATGCAGAGGTGAGCAGTGTTGGAAAGGGGTTCTAGGTAATGCAGAGGTGAGCAGTGTTGGAAGAGGGTTGTAGGTAATGCAGAGGTGAGAAGTGTTTGAAGAGGGTTGTAGGTAATGCAGAGGTGAGCAGTGCTGGAAAGGCGTTCTAGGTAATGCAGAGGTGAGCAGTGTGGAAAGGGGCTCTAGGTAATGTAGAGGTGAGCAGTGTAGGAAAGGGGTTATACGTAATGCCGAGGTGAGCAGTGTTGGATGAGGGATGTAGGTAATGCAGAGGTGAGCAGTGTTGGATGATGGATGTAGGTAATGTAGATGTGAGCA
The DNA here is from genome assembly GCF_000935625.1 of Nanorana parkeri. Lineage (NCBI taxonomy): Eukaryota > Metazoa > Chordata > Amphibia > Anura > Dicroglossidae > Nanorana > Nanorana parkeri. The sequence goes on from NW_017309340.1 coordinate 4,643, forward strand.
GTGTTGGATGAGGGATGTAGGTAATGTAGAGGTG